>NW_027614872.1:17500-42500 GCF_965212315.1 Lampetra planeri | reverse complement strand
GCTGGCCACCCACCCCCTCGCGTGCCGTACCGGCCTGGATAGGTGCTACTCGCTAACAGCACTTGCCCCTACAGTCTGCTGCAGGCTATACGGGGGATATGATAATTGTTGATAATTGTTGTTTTACCCTTTCATCTGGCAACAAAACTGACATCTTTTTTTACAAGGAGTCATGTTTGCATTGACCACAATACCTGCGGTCGGAATGCAAACAAAAACATAACTCTGATAATGTTTGCACTGTCCTTGAAGTTGATTGGTCCACACCCGAGACAGCTTTTCTTAGAGCCTAGTCTCACATGGTGTTGGACCAGATGACGCCAAAAGGCGCACAACTCAAAGACAATGCACCATCAGAGTATGAGAGCTCGGGAGAAGCATTTACACCATTGGAACCTCATTTGCCAGTAGCAAAATATGATAATTGGTTTTAACCCTTTTATCTGGCAAACATGACTCCTTGTTAAAGGGTGCCAGTTTTGTTGCCAGATAAAAGGGTTAAAAAAACAATTATCATCTTTTGTTACTGGCAAATGAAGTTCCAATGATGATAATTGTTTTTTTGATGATAATTGTTTTTTTTCACACAGAGACCCTTAGACTCACCACAGAGACACATAGACTCACACAGAGACCCATAGACTAACACAGAGACACATAGACTCAGACAGAGACCCATAGACTCACATAGAGACACATAGGCTCACACAGAGACCCATAGACTCACACAGAGACACATAGACTCACACAGAGACCCATAGACTCACACAGAGACCCATAGACTCACACAGAGACCCATAGACTCACACAGAGACCCATAGACTCACACAGAGACCAATATACTCACACAGAGACCCATAGACTCACACAGAGACCCATATACTCACGCAGAGACCCATAGACTCACACAGAGACCCATAGACTCACACAGAGACCCATAGACTCACACAGAGACACATAGACTCACACAGAGACCCATAGACTCACACAGAGACACATAGACTCAGACAGAGACCCATAGACTCACACAGAGACCCATAAAGAACTTGGAGGGCGACGCCGCGTGGGACAGACACCGCAGCGGAGGCACCCACCCCACCCACCCCACCCACCAATCACACCACCCACCCCACCACCCACCCACCAACCACCCCACACACTCACCCACCCACCAACCACACCACCCACCCCACCCCACCCACCCACCCACCCACACCACCCACCACACCCACCCACCCACCACCCCACCACCCACCCCACCCACCCCACCCACCACACCACCCACCCACCACACCAACCACCCCACCCACCCCAACCACCCACCCACCACACCAACCACCCCACCCACCCCACCCACCCACCACACCAACCACCCAACCCACCCACCCCACCCACCACACCACCCACCCACCACACCAACCACCCACCACCCCACCCACCCACCACACCACCCACCCACCACACCACCCACCCACCACCCCACCCACCCACCCACCACCCCACCAACCACCCAACCCACACCACCCACCCCACCACCCACCCCACCCACCACCCCACCACCCACCCACCCAAACCCCCCACCCACCACCCCACCCACCACCCCACCCACCACCCCACCACCCCACCACCCACCACCCCACCCACCCACCACACCAACCACCCCATCCACCCCACCCCACCCACCCACCCCACCCCACCCACCCACCCCACCCACCCACCACCACCACACCAACCACACCAACCACCCCACCCACCCCAACCACCCACCCCACCCACCAACTACACTACACCACCCACCTAGCCACCCCACACACCCATCCACCCACCCACCACCCACCCCACCCACCACCAAACTAACCACCCCCACCCACCCACCACCCCACCACCCACCCACCCACGCACCACCCCACCCCACCGCCAGCGAACTGTATGACGCGAGAGAGCGACACCCCATACCGGCAGGAGTAACACACATTTGTACAAAAATCGCATCCCTTGAAAGGATACTGCAGTGCCTCTCTGCATATATCTCACAACTCGAGACCAGTGGGACATTAATCGTTACTGCATCCCTTTAGTTTTGAATTGTGATGTTTAAAAAAAAATAATATATAATATGAATAAATCCATAGCGTTTGATGAAACAAAGTTAAGTTGTAACTTTCGTGCCAGTGCCAATTTGCGTTTTCGATGATTTACCTTCGAGAAAAAAAAAAACATCATCTGGCCGCGTCTCGCTACCCCCACCAGAAAAGGACATCTCGCTCCCCCCAGACGATGCGATAGATGCACCACCCCCAGGTGAAGATGGACCGCTGACGTCCACGGGAAGAGTTTAAACGCGGAGATTTGGGTCCACCTGGGATTTGGCGTTAGAACTTGCAGAGTTTAAAGTATCTAGCAAAAGAGTGTGGCTGTCCAGAATAGCGCGGTTGGGACCTCTACTGTGAAGGCTCTAGGGCAGTGCTTCTTAACATTTACAGCAGCCTTGCATCTCTTTGGTTCCCAGTCGTAAAGCTAAAACAAAGTTAATAAACACATCGGGGTTTTATGAAACAAGGTTTTATGAAACAAAGTTGGAATGAATTAGCGTTTTTGATGATTTACCTTCGAGAAAAAAACTATAATCTGGCTGTGTCTCGCTACCACCACCAGAAAGGGCATTTTGCTCCCCCAGGTGGTAGCCAGATGCACCACCCTAGGTTAAGAAGAACCACTGCTCCATGCAATAGGCGACGTTTCAGGCAATGGCCCTTCGTGGCAGGGTTGTTTCAAAACTCGAGCAACAAGAATAATACTTTTCGATTGAAAGCTTTCGTGACTGCAGGGATTCATCTTCTTGGTTCTTTCGGTAAAGTCACGTAGAAGGGAAGTAATAAAATAATAAAAATAAAACATAATAAAATAATTCTCTACGACGTTTCGATTTAAAGCGTTCGTGACTGCAGGGATTCATCTTCTTGGTTCTTTCGGAAAAGTCACGTAGAAGGGAAGCAATAAAATAATAAAAATAAAACATAATAAAATAATTCTCACGACGTTTCGATTTAAAGCGTTCGTGACTGCAGGGATTCATCTTCTTGGTTCTTTCGGTAAAGTCACGTAGAAGGGAAGCAATAAAATAATAAAAATAAAACATAATAAAATAATTCTCACGACGTTTCGATTTAAAGCGTTCGTGACTGCACATCTTCTTGGTTCTTTCGGAAAAGTCACGTAGAAGGGAAGCAATAAAATAATAAAAATAAAACGTAATAAAATAATTCTCACGACGTTTCGGCCACAACGCAAGCAGCCGTCCTCAGGTGAAGAACAGGTCTGTCGAGAAGACAGAGTCACTCCGGCTCTCTGTCATTATCAGCAGCGGCATGGCACTTGTACGTGTTCCAAGTGATCATCATCAACAGCAGCATAATCAGCACAACATGGCAAGGGATAGCGTTCCGGGACATCAGCAGCAGCAGCAGCATTACCATCACCAGCATCATCATCATCAGCAGCAGCATGGCAAGTGTAGGATGTTCAGGTCATCATCAACATCATCAGCAGCAGCATCACCATCATCAGCATCATCATCAGCATCATCAGCAGCAGCAGCATGGCAAGGTGTAGCATGTTCAGGTCATCAATATCATCAGCAGCAGCAGCAGCAGCATCAGCAGCAAGGCAAGTGTAGGATATTCAGGTCATCATCAGCAGCAGCATCATCATCAGCAGCATCATCATCAGCATCATCAGCAGCATTATCATCATCAGCAGCAGCATGGCAAGTGTACGATGTGCAGGTCATCATCATCATCAGCATCATCATCATCAGCAGCAGCATCATCATCATCAGCAGCACGGCAAGTGTAGAATATTCAGGTCATCATCATCAGCAGCATCATCAGCAGCATCATCATCAGCAGCATCATCAGCAGCAGCAGCAGCATCATCATCAGCAGCAGCATCATCATCATCAGCAGCATCATCAGCAGCACGGCAAGTTGTAAAAGTTTCAGGTGAAGCGTCCTCAAGGCAACGGAAGGAATCCGAGAGGGTGGAATGGGGGTGGGGGCCTTGGGGGTGGGGGGGGGCTTAGTGTGGGGGGAGGGGGGGGGCTTAGTGGGGGGGAGGGGGGGGGCTTAGTGTGGGGAGGGGGGGGCTTAGTGTGGGGGGGAGGGGGGGGGCTTAGTGGGGGGGAGGGGGGGGGGCTGTTGTTTACTCGTCACTCTCTCTCGTGTCGCTCCGGCTCTCGCGATATTTACGAGTCCCTGCACCCCCCCCCCTGCACCCCCCCCGCCCTCCCCCCCGCCCCCCCCCTGGCACACCCCGCCCCCCCGCCCCCCCCCCGTGAACATTTTCGCCGTTGGCGCCCGGCGCGCGCTCTCTCCACTGCCCTTTAATGGAGCCAACGACGAGAGGCGGGGGGAGGGGGGGGGGGGTAGCCCCGCCCCCCTCCCCCCCCCCCCCGCCCCCCCGCCCCCCTCCACCTAACCCCCCCCCCCCCCAACCCCTCGCCCCCTCCCCTCCACAAATAAATTATCAGATAAACGAAACTTGGGAAAGGGACTCGCTTTGAAAAAATAAAACCAAACTCAACGACTTTCGCAACTCACGCTGCGTGACATTGAAACGGTTAGAATGCAGAAATAATGGGCGACGTTTCGGGCGACGGCCCTTTGTATGTGCGTTGAACTTCTTTCACACCGTACGTAGCCGACAGCGTTAATCGTAGGTGCGGCGGAAATACAACAAACTATGAGTCTCTGTGTGAGTCTATGGGTCTCTGTGTGAGTCTGTGTCTCTGTGTGAGTCTATGGGTCTCTGTGTGAGTCTATGGGTCTCTGTGTGAGTCTATGGGTCTCTGTGTGAGTCTATGGGTCTCTGTGTGAGTCTATGTGTCTCTGTGTGAGTCTGTGTCTCTGTGTGAGTCTATGGGTTTCTGTAGTGAGTCTATGGGTGTCTGTGTGAGTCTATGGGTCCTCTGTGAGAGTCTATGGGTCTCTGTGTTAGTCTATGGGTGTCTGTTTGAGTCTATGGGTCTCTGTGTGAGTCTATGGGTCTCTGTGTGAGTCTATGTGTCTCTGTGTGAGTCTGTGTCTCTGTGTGAGTCTATGGGTTTCTGTAGTGAGTCTATGGGTGTCTGTGTGAGTCTATGGGTCTCTGTGAGAGTCTATGGGTCTCTGTGTTAGTCTATGGGTGTCTGTTTGAGTCTATGGGTCTCTGTGTGAGTCTATGGGTCTCCGTGTGAGTCTATGAGTCTCTGTGTGAGTCTATGTGTCTATGTGTGAGTCTATGGGTCTCTGTGTGAGTCTATGTGTCTCTGTGTGAGTCTGTGTCTCTGTGTGAGTCTATGGGTTTCTGTAGTGAGTCTATGGGTGTCTGTGTGAGTCTATGGGTCTCTGTGAGAGTCTATGGGTCTCTGTGTTAGTCTATGGGTGTCTGTTTGAGTCTATGGTCTCTGTGTGAGTCTATGGTCTCCGTGTGTGTGAGTCTATGAGTCTCTGTGTGAGTCTATGTGTCTATGTGTGAGTCTATGGGTCTCTGTGTGAGTCTATGGGTATCTGTCTGAGTCTATGGGTCTCTGTGTGAGTCTATGGGTCCTCTGTGTGAGTCTATGGGTCACTGTGTGAGTCTATGGGTCTCTGTAGTGAGTCTATGGGTCTCTGTGTGAATCTATGGGTTTCTGTAGTGAGTCTATGGGTGTCTGTGTGAGTCTATGGGTCTCTGTGAGAGTCTATGGGTCTCTGTGTTAGTCTATGGATCTCTGTGTAAGTCTATGGGTCTCTGTGTGAGTCTATGTGTATCTGAGTGAGTCTATGTGTCTCTGTGTGAGTCTATGGGTCTCTGTCTGAGTCTATGTGTCTCTGTGTGAGTCTATGGGTGTCTGTGTGAGTCTGTGGGTCTCTGTGTGAGTCTATGGGTCTCTGTGTTAGTCTATGGGTGTCTGTGTGAGTCTATGGGTCTCTGTGTGAGTCTATGGGTCTCTGTGTGTCTGAGTCTCTTTGTGAGGCTATGGGTCTCTGTGTGAGTCTATGAGTCTCTGTGTGAGTCTATTGGTCTCTGTGTGAGTCTATGGGTCTCTGTGTGAGTGTATGGGTCTCTGTCTGAGTCTATGTGTTTCTGTGTGAGTCTATGGGTCTTTGTGTGAGTCTATGTGTCTCTGTGTGAGTCTATGGGTGTCTGTGTGAGTCTATGGGTCTCTGTGTGAGTCTATGGGTCTCTGTGTGTCTGAGTCTCTTTGTGAGGCTATGGGTCTCTGTGTGAGTCTATGAGTCTCTGTGTGAGTCTATTGGTCTCTGTGTGAGTCTATGGGTCTCTGTGTGAGTGTATGGGTCTCTGTCTGAGTCTATGTGTTTCTGTGTGAGTCTATGGGTCTCTGTGTGAGTCTATGTGTCTCTGTGTGAGTCTATGGGTGTCTGTGTGAGTCTATGTGTCTCTGTGTGAGTCTATGGGTCTCTGTGTGAGTCTATGGGTATTTGTGTGAGTCTATGTCTGTATGTTGAACTTCTTTCGCACCGGACGTAGCCAATCGCACTAATCGGAGGTGCGGGGGAATGATGACCGGCATAGCACATGAAGAATAACCCCTATAGCCTGTAACAGGCTGTAGGGGCATGCGCTGTTTGCGAGTAGCACCACCTATAAAGGCTGGCACAGCCCATGACAGGGTGGGTGGGTGGGCAGCACGACGCCCGGCCGCCTTTGTCTCCCCAGTGACGATGTTCACACACAGCACCGGGTGCTCATTTGAGGCTGACCGAACCACTCTTACACACACGAGTACACTCATTCCAGAACAGGGGGCTAACATACAAACTCCACTCACTCTCACTCTGCAGAACAGGGGGCTAACATACAAACTCCACTCACTCTCACTCTGCAGAACAGGGGGCTAACATACAAACTCTCATTACTCTCACTCAGCAGAACAGGGGGAGAACATACAAACTCCACTCACTCTCACTCTGCAGGACAGGGGGAGATTATACAATCTCCACTCACTCTGTAGAACAGGGGCAGATCACACAAACTCCACTCACTCACTCTGTAGAACAGGGGGAGATCATACAAACTACATTCACTCACTCTGTAGAACAGGGGGAGATCATACAAACCCCACTCACTCACTCTGTAGAACAGGGGGAGATCATACAAACCCCACTCACTCACTCTGTAGAACAGGGGGAGATCACGCAAACTCCACTCATTCACTCTGTAGAACAGGGGGAAATCATACAAACTCCACTCACTCCCTCTTTAGAACAGGGGGAGATCATACAATCACCACTCACTCTAGAACAGGGGGAGATCATACAAACTCCACTCACTCTGCAGAACAGGGGGAGATCACACAAACTCCACTCACTCACTCTCACTCTGCAGAACAGGGGGAGATCACGCAAACTCCACTCACTCTGCAGAACAGGGGCAGAACATAATAAACAAACTCCACACAGGAGGGCGTCTGACTCGAGAATCAAACTGGTCCTGGGCCTCAAATGTGTACCCGGTGCGGTGTGTCGTAAACATCGCCACTGGGGAGACAAAGGCGGCCGGGCGTGGTTGCTAGCCTCCCACCACCAGGTGTTACGTGCCAACCTTCATAGGTGTTGCTACTTGCCAAGAGCACTTGCCCCAACAACAGCCTGTTACAGGCTACACGGGGGATCGTTGCCTTTGTAGCCACCGACGAAATGTGAAGTTGTCCGCGAGGATGATTTACCGGTACCCGTGGTGGAGCCCCAGTTCCCTGGGCACCACGGTGGCCAGGAGATGTTAGCTACCTCGCCAGGTATACAGGAGGTCGTGGGTTCGATCCAAAACCCTGACGCCTGTTGTATATTTGGAGTTTGTGTGTCTCTCTCTCATCATCATGACGGTGGCTAGGAGATGTTAGCTACCTCGCCAGGTGTACAGGAGGTCGTGGGTTCGATCAAAAACCCTGACGCCTACTGCTGTATATTTGGAGTTTGTGTGTCTCTCTCTCATCATCATGACGGTGGCTAGGAGATGTTAGCTACCTCGCCAGGTGTACAGGAGGTCGTGGGTTCGATCAAAAACCCTGACGCCTACTGCTGTATATTTGGAGTTTGTGTGTCTCTCTCTCATCATCATGACGGTGGCTAGGAGATGTTAGCTACCTCGCCAGGTGTACAGGAGGTCGTGGGTTCGATCAAAAACCCTGACGCCTACTGCTGTATATTTGGAGTTTGTGTGTCTCTCTCCATCATCATCATCACGGTGGCTAGGAGATGTTAATTACCTCGCCAGGTATACAGGCGGTCGTGGGTTAAATCTAAAAGCCTGTAGCCTGCTGCTGTACATTTGGAGTTGTCGTGTTCTCCCCGTGGTATCGCGTGGAAAGTTTGTATCCTTTTTGCCCTCCACGTTCATAATCAACATCACGCGTTTGGAATTTTTGGCCGCAACTTTACATTTCCACGCGAAGGTGATGATGATGATGTTACGCCGACTCCTCCGTTGAGATTTCATTTGTGGCCAGATCGCTGGTGAAAAAGAATTATGTAGCTCGGTTGGCCTTACACCCAACAAATAAAACATTTAACACGTTGCAGGCTCCATACGGTAAAGTCACGTAGGTAGAAAATAAATTAGATCACGACGTTTCGGGCGCACGCACAAGCTTTCTTGCTGTTGGTTGTCCAAACCTGATGACGGACCCTTGTGTTGCGCCCGAAACGTCGTGATTGAATTCATTTTATTTCATACCTACGTGAAAACTTCAAATCGAGATTGACGTCGCAGGCTTTCGCGACCAATATCATCCATAATAGAGGTTTTTTTCTGGGTTAGATCCCAAAAACCCTCTATTATGGTATAAATAAAACATTTCGATTTAAAGCTTTCGTGACTGCAGGGATTCATCTGCTTGGTTCTTTCGGTAAAGTCACGTAGAAGGGAAATAATAAAATAATAAAATTTAAACTTAATCAAATACAATTCTCATGACGTTTCGGCTACAACGCAAGCAGCCGTCCTCAGGTGGAGAACAGGTCCGTCGAGTAGACAGATTCAGACTCACAGGAGAACAGTTCCGTCAAGTAGACAGATTCAGACTCTGTCTACTTGACGGACCTGTTCTCCACCTGAGGACGGCTGCTTGCGTTGTGGCCGAAACGTCGTGAGAATTATTTTATTATGTTTTATTTTTATTATTTTATTACTTCCCTTCTACGTGACTTTACCGAAAGAACCAAGAAGACGAAAATATGTGTTTAGTTTGTTGATTCAATCTTCTCGCTCCCGTGCAGATATCGCGGCCTCTGGGTTCGTTAGCAGATTCACAGAACACAGTCGGCTAGTGTGAGGTTCTTCACCGCCACCGAATTACCACCAAATCACCACCAACACCATCACTAAATCACCACGACTACTAAATCACCACCACCATTAAATGACCACGACCACCACTAAATCACCACCACCGCCATCACGACCACGACTAAACCACCACCACTAAATCACCACAACCATTATATGACAACGACCACCACCACCACTAAATCACCACCGCTGCCATCACTACCACCACGGCCAAATCACCACCACGACCACCAAATGAGCACCACCAAATCACCACCGCCACTAGATCACCACCAACAAATCTCCACCAAATCACCAACATCACCACCACCATCAAATCACCACCACCACTAAATCACCACCACTGCCATCACTACCACCACGGCCAAATCACCACCACGACCACCAAATGAGCACCACCAAATCACCACCGCCACTAGATCACCACCAACAAATCTCCACCAAATCACCAACATCACCACCACCATCAAATCACCACCACCACTAAATCACCACCACTGCCATCACTACCACCACGGCCAAATCACCACCACAACCAAATGAGCACCACCAAATCACCACCGCCACTGGATCACCACCACCAAATCTCCACCAAATCACCAACATCACCACCACAATCAAATCACCACCACCACTAAATCACCACCACTGCCATCACTACCACCACGGCCAAATCACCACCACGACCACCAAATGAACACCACCAAATCACCACCGCCACTAGATCACAACCACGAAATCTCCACCAAATCACCAACACCACCACCACCATCAAATCACCACCACCACTAAACCACCACCACCAAATCACCACCATCACCACATCACCACTGCTACTACCAAATCACCACCACCACCAAATAACCACCACCACCCCATCGATTTCATCTGGCTCTATTGAAATTCGAAACACGCGAAGCCACTCAACTTCACCACACTCGCGGCCAAATTTGGTGTTCAGCAGCGCCATCCCCCCCCCCTAATCCGCGCGATATCCATCAGAGCGCTGTCACTGTTTACGTTGTAGTGGTGGTGGTGGTGGCGGTGGTAGCGGTGATGATGGCGGTGGTGGTGGCAGTGGCTGTGGCGGTGGTGGTGGCAGTGGTGGTGGTGATGGCGTTAGTGGTGGTGGTGGCGGTGGTGGCAGTGATGATGGCGGTGGTGGCGGTGGCGGTGGTGGCGATGATGATGACGGTGATGCTGGCGGTGATGATGATGGTGATGCTGGTGGTGGTGGTGACAGCGGTGGTGGTAGTGGCAGTGGTCGTGACTCAACCACGCGGGGTTGCCTGTAACCCAGCGCCATGTTTTGTTCATGCCCCGGGGGGGGGGGGGGAGGTCGGCAACCTGCGGCTCTGAGAAGCTGCACGCGGCTCGAGACGTGCATTCACGTCGCATCGCGGCTCTCGAGAAATATTTGGCGTTTCATGAATTCGCTTTTACCAAAATTCGGAACGAAAACAAAAAACAAAATGGCGAAAGCCTGCTGCTGGCACATTCCGTATCAATCTTATCGTTGGATGTGGTGGGGGGGGGGGGGGTTCTAGCATGGCCGCATCATTGCCCAACAGACCCGCGGCATCCAGAGGTCGCAACCGGGTACCCAATACCCGTACCCTACCCGATACCCGGCTACCCGTACCCGGCCAGGTACGGGTACCCGTTTGCGACCCTGGTGCGGCCGGGTACGGGTACGGGTAGGCCGTGAGTCACTGGTGAGTCACCGTTTGTCACTCATTTCCCAACGTCTTGTCTCTTCTCACAATTCAAGTTCCTAGAATCAACCCACCCGCGCCTGCAACATGGCTTCATCCCAGAGGTCGCAATCGGGTACGCGATACCCGTACCCTACCCGTACCCAGCCGGGTACGGCCGGGTACGGGTACCCGTTTGCGACCCTGGTGCGGCCGGGTACGGGTACGGGTACCCGTTTGCGACCCTGGTGCGGCCAGGTACGGGTACGGGTACCCGTTTGCGACCCTGGTGCGGCCGGGTACGGGTACGGGTACCCGTTTGCGACCCTGGTGCGGCCAGGTACGGGTACGGGTACCCGTTTGCGACCCTGGTGCGGCCGGGTACGGGTACGGGTACGGGTAGGCCGTGAGTCACTGGTGAGTCACCGTTTGTCACTCATTTCGGGTAGGGTACGGGTAGGGAACGGCTACCCGTACCCGGCCGGGTACGGGTAGCCATTTGCGACCCTGGTGCGGCCGTGTACGGGTAAAGAATCAATATGCTAAATTCCTCTTGATATGCAAATTATTTTGTCAAGGCGCTCTTCCCCCCTCCATCCCAGCTTAAATAGTCGCTCCAAGCCTGGAGTGTGTCATTCAGACTCTGTCTACTCGACAGACCTGTTCTCCACCTGAGGACGGCTGCTTGCGTTGTGGCCGAAACGTCGTGAGAATTTTATAATGTTTTATTTTTATTATTTTATTATTTCCCTTCTACGTGACTTTACCGAAAGAACCAAGAAGATGAATCCCTGCAGTCACGGAAGCTTTAAATCGAAATTTATTATTTTATTATGTTTCATTTTTATTATTTTATTATTTCCCTTCCACGTGACTTTACCGAAAGAACCAAGAAGATGAATCCCTGCAGTCACGGAAGCTTTAAATCGAAATGTATTATTTTATTATGTTTTATTTTTATTATTTTATTACTTCCCTTCTACGTGACTTTACCGAAAGAACCAAGAAGACGAAAATATGTGTTTAGTTTGTTGATTCAATCTTCTCGCTCCCGTGCAGATATCGCGGCCTCTGGGTTCGTTAGCAGATTCACAGAACACAGTCGGCTAGTGTGAGGTTCTTCACCGCCACCGAATTACCACCAAATCACCACCAACACCATCACTAAATCACCACGACTACTAAATCACCACCACCATTAAATGACCACGACCACCACTAAATCACCACCACCGCCATCACGACCACGACTAAACCACCACCACTAAATCACCACAACCATTATATGACAACGACCACCACCACCACTAAATCACCACCGCTGCCATCACTACCACCACGGCCAAATCACCACCACGACCACCAAATGAGCACCACCAAATCACCACCGCCACTAGATCACCACCAACAAATCTCCACCAAATCACCAACATCACCACCACCATCAAATCACCACCACCACTAAATCACCACCACTGCCATCACTACCACCACGGCCAAATCACCACCACGACCACCAAATGAGCACCACCAAATCACCACCGCCACTAGATCACCACCAACAAATCTCCACCAAATCACCAACATCACCACCACCATCAAATCACCACCACCACTAAATCACCACCACTGCCATCACTACCACCACGGCCAAATCACCACCACAACCAAATGAGCACCACCAAATCACCACCGCCACTGGATCACCACCACCAAATCTCCACCAAATCACCAACATCACCACCACAATCAAATCACCACCACCACTAAATCACCACCACTGCCATCACTACCACCACGGCCAAATCACCACCACGACCACCAAATGAACACCACCAAATCACCACCGCCACTAGATCACAACCACGAAATCTCCACCAAATCACCAACACCACCACCACCATCAAATCACCACCACCACTAAACCACCACCACCAAATCACCACCATCACCACATCACCACTGCTACTACCAAATCACCACCACCACCAAATAACCACCACCACCCCATCGATTTCATCTGGCTCTATTGAAATTCGAAACACGCGAAGCCACTCAACTTCACCACACTCGCGGCCAAATTTGGTGTTCAGCAGCGCCATCCCCCCCCCCTAATCCGCGCGATATCCATCAGAGCGCTGTCACTGTTTACGTTGTAGTGGTGGTGGTGGTGGCGGTGGTAGCGGTGATGATGGCGGTGGTGGTGGCAGTGGCTGTGGCGGTGGTGGTGGCAGTGGTGGTGGTGATGGCGTTAGTGGTGGTGGTGGCGGTGGTGGCAGTGATGATGGCGGTGGTGGCGGTGGCGGTGGTGGCGATGATGATGACGGTGATGCTGGCGGTGATGATGATGGTGATGCTGGTGGTGGTGGTGACAGCGGTGGTGGTAGTGGCAGTGGTCGTGACTCAACCACGCGGGGTTGCCTGTAACCCAGCGCCATGTTTTGTTCATGCCCCGGGGGGGGGGGGGGGGAGGTCGGCAACCTGCGGCTCTGAGAAGCTGCACGCGGCTCGAGACGTGCATTCACGTCGCATCGCGGCTCTCGAGAAATATTTGGCGTTTCATGAATTCGCTTTTACCAAAATTCGGAACGAAAACAAAAAACAAAATGGCGAAAGCCTGCTGCTGGCACATTCCGTATCAATCTTATCGTTGGATGTGGTGGGGGGGGGGGGGTTCTAGCATGGCCGCATCATTGCCCAACAGACCCGCGGCATCCAGAGGTCGCAACCGGGTACCCAATACCCGTACCCTACCCGATACCCGGCTACCCGTACCCGGCCAGGTACGGGTACCCGTTTGCGACCCTGGTGCGGCCGGGTACGGGTACGGGTAGGCCGTGAGTCACTGGTGAGTCACCGTTTGTCACTCATTTCCCAACGTCTTGTCTCTTCTCACAATTCAAGTTCCTAGAATCAACCCACCCGCGCCTGCAACATGGCTTCATCCCAGAGGTCGCAATCGGGTACGCGATACCCGTACCCTACCCGTACCCAGCCGGGTACGGCCGGGTACGGGTACCCGTTTGCGACCCTGGTGCGGCCGGGTACGGGTACGGGTACCCGTTTGCGACCCTGGTGCGGCCAGGTACGGGTACGGGTACCCGTTTGCGACCCTGGTGCGGCCGGGTACGGGTACGGGTACCCGTTTGCGACCCTGGTGCGGCCAGGTACGGGTACGGGTACCCGTTTGCGACCCTGGTGCGGCCGGGTACGGGTACGGGTACGGGTAGGCCGTGAGTCACTGGTGAGTCACCGTTTGTCACTCATTTCGGGTAGGGTACGGGTAGGGAACGGCTACCCGTACCCGGCCGGGTACGGGTAGCCATTTGCGACCCTGGTGCGGCCGTGTACGGGTAAAGAATCAATATGCTAAATTCCTCTTGATATGCAAATTATTTTGTCAAGGCGCTCTTCCCCCCTCCATCCCAGCTTAAATAGTCGCTCCAAGCCTGGGGTGTGTCATTCAGACTCTGTCTACTCGACAGACCTGTTCTCCACCTGAGGACGGCTGCTTGCGTTGTGGCCGAAACGTCGTGAGAATTTTATAATGTTTTATTTTTATTATTTTATTATTTCCCTTCTACGTGACTTTACCGAAAGAACCAAGAAGATGAATCCCTGCAGTCACGGAAGCTTTAAATCGAAATTTATTATTTTATTATGTTTCATTTTTATTATTTTATTATTTCCCTTCCACGTGACTTTACCGAAAGAACCAAGAAGATGAATCCCTGCAGTCACGGAAGCTTTAAATCGAAATGTATTATTTTATTATGTTTCATTTTTATTATTTTATTATTTCCCTTATACGTGACTTTACCGAAAGAACCAAGAAGATGAATCCCTGCAGTCACGGAAGCTTTAAATCGAAATTTATTATTTTATTATGTTTCATTTTTATTATTTTATTATTTCCCTTCCACGTGACTTTACCGAAAGAACCAAGAAGATGAATCCCTGCAGTCACGGAAGCTTTAAATCGAAATGTATTATTTTATTATGTTTCATTTTTATTATTTTATTATTTCCCTTCTACGTGACTTTACCGAAAGAACCAAGAAGATGAATCCCTGCAGTCACGGAAGCTTTAAATCGAAATGTATTATTTTATTATGTTTCATTTTTATTATTTTATTATTTCCCTTCCACGTGACTTTACCGAAAGAACCAAGAAGATGAATCCCTGCAGTCACGGAAGCTTTAAATCGAAATGTATTATTTTATTATGTTTCATTTTTATTATTTTATTATTTCCCTTCTACGTGACTTTACCGAAAGAACCAAGAAGATGAATCCCTGCAGTCACGGACGCTTTAAATCGAAATTTATTATTTTATTATGTTTCATTTTTATTATTTTATTATTTCCCTTCCACGTGACTTTACCGAAAGAACCAAGAAGATGAATCCCTGCAGTCACGGAAGCTTTAAATCGAAATGTATTATTTTATTATGTTTCATTTTTATTATTTTATTATTTCCCTTCCACGTGACTTTACCGAAAGAACCAAGAAGATGAATCAAAACCCGTTTGCGACCTCTGCTGTGGCCGTGTCGCAACAGCGGCCAGAGATCTCACGGGCAAAACTGCACGTGACCCGCGAGCCCTCACCACGTGACGCCTCCCTCCATCGTTTCCCCCTTTGTGACGTCGTCCCCTTGTGGTTGGGTTGCGGTTTGAGAAACGTGACGTCACATCAAATTGAGCAACTTTAAATAAATATAGACAACACGTTAATTAAATAGACTTTTTAATAAATGTTTTCTCCTACAACATCAGAGTGCAGCGCCGCATTAAATACGCACTACAATGACAATAGTTTAAAGCGATTTGAAGCATGTTTTATTTGTAAAATGTAAATATGGTTTTGGGGGGGGGGGGGGCAGAGCTTTGTGACGTCATATTTGAGGGGGGGGGGGGTCTGACTTTTTGTGACGCCGTGTGACGACGGGGGCAAAAATCGCGTGACGTCATTTATGGAAGGCCTCTTTGACTTTTTGAAGCTGTTGACATTACATTTGCTATCACATATTCTTAGGTTTTTTCGATAAAGTGACGTAGGTAAAAATTTTAAATTAATAAGAGTAAAATAAAAATTAAATAATATATTTTTTATTTTATTTTACAATTAATAAAAGTAAAATAAAAATATATATATATTTTTTATTTTATTTTAAAATTAATAAAAGTAAAATAAAAATAAAAAAATCTATTTTTATTTTATTTTTATTTTACTTTTATTAATTTGAATTTTTTACCTACGTGACTACCAAAACAACCTAAAAATATGAATCCTTGCAGTCACGAAAGCTACAAATCTAGAATTTGCTATCACGTCACGGCGTATTACCACCCGCTATTTTTGTCCATTAAAAAACGATAGTCCCCTAGAAGCGTCGACACATTTTGATTGAAGCACCCGGGCATTGTAGGACGCCAGATCGCGCGCTCGGTTGCTTCGACGAGCGCAGGGGACGCGGGTGACGATGAGCACCGCCACACGGGGGCAGTGAAGCTGCACGCAGAACGGTGGTGAAGTCTTTGGCTGCAAACTCTCGCGACCGCAGGAAGTCATAGTCCTTGGTGCTTTCGGTGAAGTCACGTAGATAGAAAATAAAAATTACAATAAGAATACGTTGAAAATAATAAAAGCAAAAAAATACATTGAAAATAATAAAAGCAATAAAATAAATGTAAAATAATAAAAGCAAAAAAATAAGTTGAAAATTATAAAAGCAAAAAAACAAGTTGAAAATAATAAATTTAAAATAATAAATGCAAAAAAACAAGTTGAAAATAATAAAAGCAAAAAAATACATTTAAAATAATAATAAAGTGAATAAAATTTGTAGAAATAAAAGCCTCTTTAATGATGACGACCGCTTGTGTTGCGATCGAAACGTCGCGGTTTCTAAAATAATTTTCATTTCCATTTACTAATATTTTCTATCTCCGTGACTTTACCGAAATAACCAAGGAGTATGAACGGCGGAAAAGTTTATCCCCCTCCAAACAGAACTTGGGAATAACGTTTTCCAAAGTCGGGCGATGGATAGGACACACGCCGCATTTGATAGAGGGCTTTAACGATGAGACGCTGTCACCCGTCCCGGCTTTGCCCCGAGGACAGTCTGTGAATCGGCGTCGATGTTCAGGCGACAGAAGATACGCACGCCTGTGTAAGGGGTTAGGTCTGCACCGTCTGACAAGGTGGCACCCGAAAAATTCCATCGCAGACCCATCGCAGACCTCGCTCGCCACGTGTCAGTCAGCGCTCGCTAATCCCGAAGTTGGCGACCGCCGTGGATATAGGATTGCAGAGCTTGGACGATTCTCTGTAGCGCCGGGTTCTAACCGCCTTTTACTGAGTAGTAATATGTTTTTACCATTTCAACTGGTACAAAAACTGACACCTTTACGCGAGGCATCATGTTTGCAATAACCACAACACAAGCAGTCAAAATGCAAACAAAAAGAAGCAACTCTGATGATGATGATGATGATGATAATGATATGCACTGTCCTTGAAGTTGATTGGTCCACACCCGAGACAGCTTTTCTTAGAGCCTAGTCTCCATTGGTGTTGGACCAGATGACGCCAAAAGGCGCACAACTCAAAGACAGCGCACTATCAGAGTATTGAGAGCTTGGGGTAAGCATTTACACTATGAGACATCTCCTTTACCAGTGGCAAAATATAGTAATAGGTTTTTACCCTTTCAACTGGTACAAAAACTGACACCTTTATACGAGGCATCATGTTTGCAATAACCACAACACAAGCAGTCAAAATGCAAACAAAAAAAGTCTCCATTGGAGACTAGGCTCTAAGAAAAGCTGTCTCGGGTGTGGACCAATCAACTTCGAGGACAGTGCACATCATTATCATCATCAGAGTTGGTTTTGTTTGCATTTTGACTGCTTGTGTTGTGGTTATTGCAAACATGATGCCTTGTATAAAGGTGTCAGTTTTTGTACCAGTTGAAAGGGTAAAAACCTACTACTATATTTTGCCACTGGTAAAGGAGATGTCTCATCGTGTAAACGCCTCTTACTCGTCTGTGGTTCCTCCGTCTGAGTCATCCTCTCTCACTCTCTCGCTCTCTCGCTCTCTCTCCCTCTCTCCCTCCTCCTCCTCCTTCCCGGAGTTGTGCTTCTCCTGCGTGCAGCCCCCCGGCCACAGCTACTCCGGCAAGCTACTGAAGAAGCTCCGAGGCTGCAAGAACGTGCCCCTCAAGAGTGCCCCAAACACAGCGCTCTACACGTGCATTGTCAAGGCACTCTACACGTGGCTGTGTCAAGGCACTCTACACGTGGCTGTGTCAAGGCGCTCTACACGTGCAGTGTCAAGGCGCTCTACACGTGGCTGTGTCAAGGCGCTCTACACGTGCTGTGTCAAGGCACTCTACACGTGGCTGTGTCAAGGCGCTCTACACGTGCTGTGTCAAGGCGCTCTACACGTGGCTGTGTCAAGGCGCTCTACACGTGCTGTGTCAAGGCGCTCTACACGTGCTGTGTCAAGGCGCTCTACACGTGGCTGTGTCAAGGCGCTCTACACGTGCTGTGTCAAGGCGCTCTACACGTGCTGTGTCAAGGCGCTCTACACGTGCTGTGTCAAGGCGCTCTACACGTGCTGTGTCAAGGCGCTCTACACGTGCTGTGTCAAGGCGCTCTACACGTGCTGTGTCAAGGCGCTCTACACGTGCTGAGTCAAGGCGCTCTACACGTGCTGTGTCAAGGCGCTCTACACGTGCTGAGTCAAGGCGCTCTACACGTGCTGAGTCAAGGCGCTCTACACGTGCTGCGTCAAGGCGCTCTACACGTGCTGTGTCAAGACGCTCTACACGTGCTGTGTCAAGGCGCTCTACACGTGCTGTGTCAAGGCGCTCTACACGTGGCTGTGTCAAGGCGCTCTACACGTGCAGTGTCAAGGCGCTCTACACGTGCTGTGTCAAGGCGCTCTACACGTGCTGTGTCAAGGCGCTCTACACGTGGCTGTGTCAAGGCGCTCTACACGTGCCGTGTCAAGGCGCTCTACACGTGCAGTGTCAAGACGCTCTACACGTGCCGTGTCAAGGCGCTCTACACGTGCTGTGTCAAGGCGCTCTACACGTGCTGTCTCAAGGCGCTCTACACGTGCAGTGTCAAGACGCTCTACACGTGCTGTGTCAAGGCGCTCTACACGTGCTGCGTCAAGCGCTCTACACGTGGCTGTGTCAAGGCGCTCTACACGTGCTGTGTCAAGGCACTCTACACGTGCAGTGTCAAGACGCTCTACACGTGGCTGTGTCAAGGCGCTCTACACGTGCTGTGTCAAGGCACTCTACACGTGGCTGCGTCAAGGCGCTCTACACGTGCTGTGTCAAGACGCTCTACACGTGCAGTGTCAAGGCGCTCTACACGTGCTGTGTCAAGGCGCTCTACACGTGCTGTGTCAAGGCGCTCTACACGTGCTGTGTCAAGGCGCTCTACACGTGCAGTGTCAAGGCGCTCTACACGTGCAGTGTCAAGACGCTCTACACGTGGCTGTGTCAAGGCGCTCTACACGTGCTGTGTCAAGGCACTCTACACGTGCTGTGTCAAGGCACTCTACACGTGCTGTGTCAAGGCGCTCTACACGTGCAGTGTCAAGGCGCTCTACACGTGGCTGTGTCAAGGCGCTCTACACGTGCTGTGTCAAGGCGCTCTACACATGCTGTGTCAAGGCGCTCTACACGTGGCTGTGTCAAGGCGCTCTACACGTGCTGTGTCAAGGCGCTCTACACGTGCTGCGTCAAGGCGCTCTACACGTGGCTGTGTCAAGGCGCTCTACACGTGCTGTGTCAAGGCGCTCTACACGTGGCTGTGTCAAGGCGCTCTACACGTGGCTGTGACAAGGCGCTCTACACGTGCTGCGTCAAGGCGCTCTACACGTGCTGCGTCAAGGCGCTCTACACGTGCTGTGTCAAGGCGCTCTACACGTGGCTGTGTCAAGGCGCTCTACACGTGCTGTGTCAAGGCGCTCTACACGTGGCTGTGTCAAGGCACTCTACACGTGCTGTGTCAAGGCGCTCTACACGTGCCGTGTCAAGGCGCTCTACACGTGCAGTGTCAAGACGCTCTACACGTGCTGTCTCAAGGCGCTCTACACGTGCAGTGTCAAGACGCTCTACACGTGCTGTGTCAAGGCGCTCTACACGTGCTGCGTCAAGCGCTCTACACGTGGCTGTGTCAAGGCGCTCTACACGTGCTGTGTCAAGGCACTCTACACGTGCAGTGTCAAGACGCTCTACACGTGGCTGTGTCAAGGCGCTCTACACGTGCTGTGTCAAGGCACTCTACACGTGACTGCGTCAAGGCGCTCTACACGTGCTGTGTCAAGGCACTCTACACGTGGCTGTGTCAAGGCACTCTACACGTGCAGTGTCAAGACGCTCTACACGTGCTGTGTCAAGGCGCTCTACACGTGGCTGTGTCAAGGCACTCTACACGTGCAGTGTCAAGGCGCTCTACACGTGGCTGTGTCAAGGCGCTCTACACGTGGCTGTGTCAAGGCGCTCTACACGTGGCTGTGTCAAGGCGCTCTACACGTGGCTGTGTCAAGGCGCTCTACACGTGGCTGTGTCAAGGCGCTCTACACGTGGCTGTGTCAAGGCACTCTACACGTGCTGTGTCAAGGCGCTCTACACGTGCTGGGTCAAGGCGCTCTACACGTGCTGTATCAAGGCGCTCTACACGTGCTGTGTCAAGGCGCTCTACACCTGCTGTGTCAAGGCGCTCTACACCTGCTGTGTCAAGGTGCTCTACACGTGCTGCGTCAAGGCGCTCTACACGTGCTGTGTCAAGGCGCTCTACACCTGCTGTGTCAAGGCGCTCTACACGTGCTGTGTCAAGGCGCTCTACACGTGCAGTGTCAAGGCGCTCTACACCTGCTGTGTCAAGGCGCTCTACACGTGCAGTGTCAAGGCGCTCTACACGTGCTGCGTCAAGGCGCTCTACACGTGCTGTGTCAAGGCGCTCTACACGTGCTGTGTCAAGGTGCTCTACACGTGCTGTGTCAAGGCACTCTACACCTGCTGTGTCAAGGCGCTCTACACGTGCTGTGTCAAGGCGCTCTACACCTGCTGTGTCAAGGCGCTCTACACGTGCTGTGTCAAGGCACTCTACACCTGCTGTGTCAAGGCGCTCTACACGTGCTGCGTCAAGGCGCTCTACACCTGCTGTGTCAAGGCGCTCTACACGTGCTGTGTCAAGGCGCTCTACACGTGGCTGTGTCAAGGCGCTCTACACGTGCTGCGTCAAGGCGCTCTACACGTGCTGTGTCAAGGCGCTCTACACGTGCTGTGTCAAGGCGCTCTACACGTGGATGTGTCAAGGCGCTCTACACGTGACTGTGTCAAGGCGCTCTACACCTGCTGTGTCAAGGCGCTCTACACGTGCTGTGTCAAGGCGCTCTACACGTGACTGTGTCAAGGCGCTCTACACGTGCTGCGTCAAGGCGCTCTACACGTGCTGTGTCAAGGCGCTCTACACGTGGCTGTGTCAAGGCGCTCTACACGTGCTGTGTCAAGGCGCTCTACACGTGCTGTGTCAAGGCGCTCTACACCTGCTGTGTCAAGACGCTCTACACGTGCTGTGTCAAGGCGCTCTACACGTGGCTGTGTCAAGGCACTCTACACGTGCAGTGTCAAGGCGCTCTACACGTGGCTGTGTCAAGGCGCTCTACACGTGGCTGTGTCAAGGCGCTCTACACGTGGCTGTGTCAAGGCGCTCTACACGTGGCTGTGTCAAGGCACTCTACACGTGCTGTGTCAAGGCGCTCTACACGTGCTGCGTCAAGGCGCTCTACACGTGCTGTATCAAGGCGCTCTACACGTGCTGTGTCAAGGTGCTCTACACCTGCTGTGTCAAGGTGCTCTACACGTGCTGTGTCAAGGCGCTCTACACCTGCTGTGTCAAGGTGCTCTACACGTGCTGCGTCAAGGCGCTCTACACGTGCTGTGTCAAGGCGCTCTACACCTGCTGTGTCAAGGCGCTCTACACGTGCTGTGTCAAGGCGCTCTACACGTGCAGTGTCAAGGCGCTCTACACCTGCTGTGTCAAGGCGCTCTACACGTGCAGTGTCAAGGCGCTCTACACGTGCTGCGTCAAGGCGCTCTACACGTGCTGTGTCAAGGCGCTCTACACGTGCTGTGTCAAGGTGCTCTACACGTGCTGTGTCAAGGCACTCTACACCTGCTGTGTCAAGGCGCTCTACACGTGCTGTGTCAAGGCGCTCTACACCTGCTGTGTCAAGGCGCTCTACACGTGCTGTGTCAAGGCACTCTACACCTGCTGTGTCAAGGCGCTCTACACGTGCTGCGTCAAGGCGCTCTACACGTGGCTGTGTCAAGGCGCTCTACACGTGCTGTGTCAAGGCGCTCTACACCTGCTGTGTCAAGGCGCTCTACACGTGCTGTGTCAAGGCGCTCTACACGTGGCTGTGTCAAGGCGCTCTACACGTGCTGCGTCAAGGCGCCCTACACGTGCTGTGTCAAGGCGCTCTACACGTGCTGTGTCAAGGCGCTCTACACGTGGCTGTGTCAAGGCGCTCTACACGTGACTGTGTCAAGGCGCTCTACACCTGCTGTGTCAAGGCGCTCTACACGTGCTGTGTCAAGACGCTCTACACGTGACTGTGTCAAGGCGC
Organism: Lampetra planeri; assembly: GCF_965212315.1. Taxonomy (NCBI): domain Eukaryota; kingdom Metazoa; phylum Chordata; class Hyperoartia; order Petromyzontiformes; family Petromyzontidae; genus Lampetra; species Lampetra planeri. Next base: position 19,808 of record NW_027614872.1, on the reverse strand, counting down.
TCTACACGTGCTGCGTCAAGGCGCTCTACACGTGCTGTGTCAAGGCGCTCTACACGTGGCTGTGTCAAGGCGCTCTACACGTGCTGTGTCAAGGCGCTCTACACGTGCTGTGTCAAGGCGCTCTACACCTGCTGTGTCAAGGCGCTCTACACGTGCTGTGTCAAGGTGCTCTACACGTGCTGTGTCAAGGCGCTCTACACCTGCTGTGTCAAGGCGCTCTACACGTGCTGTGTCAAGGCGCTCTACACCTGCTGTGTCAAGGCGCTCTACACGTGCTGTGTCAAGGTGCTCTACACGTGGCTGTGTCAAGGCGCTCTACACGTGCTGTGTCAAGGCGCTCTACACCTGCTGTGTCAAGGCGCTCTACACGTGCTGTGTCAAGGCGCTCTACACGTGCTGTGTCAAGGTGCTCTACACGTGCTGTGTCAAGGCGCTCTACACGTGCTGTGTCAAGGCGCTCTACACCTGCTGTGTCAAGGCGCTCTACACGTGCTGTGTCAAGGCGCTCTACACGTGCTGTGTGAAGGCGCTCTACACGTGCTGTGTCAAGGCGCTCTACACGTGCTGTGTCAAGGCGCTCTACACGTGCTGTATCAAGGCGCTCTACACGTGCTGTGTCAAGGCGCTCTACACCTGCTGTGTCAAGGTGCTCTACACGTGCTGTGTCAAGGCGCTCTACACCTGCTGTGTCAAGGTGCTCTACACGTGCTGCGTCAAGGCGCTCTACACGTGCTGTGTCAAGGCGCTCTACACCTGCTGTGTCAAGGCGCTCTACACGTGCTGTGTCAAGGCGCTCTACACGTGCAGTGTCAAGGCGCTCTACACCTGCTGTGTCAAGGCGCTCTACACGTGCTGTGTCAAGGCGCTCTACACGTGCAGTGTCAAGGCGCTCTACACGTGCTGCGTCAAGGCGCTCTACACGTGCTGTATCAAGGTGCTCTACACATGGCTGTGTCAAGGCGCTCTACACGTGCTGTGTCAAGGCGCTCTACACGTGCTGTGTCAAGGCGCTCTACACGTGCTGTGTCAAGGTGCTCTACACATGGCTGTGTCAAGGCGCTCTACACGTGCTGTGTCAAGGCGCTCTACACGTGCTGTGTCAAGGCGCTCTACACATGGCTGTGTCAAGGCGCTCTACACGTGCTGTGTCAAGGCGCTCTACACGTGCTGCGTCAAGGCGCTCTACACGTGCTGTGTCAAGACGCTCTACACGTGCTGCGTCAAGACGCTCTACACGTGCTGTGTCAAGGCGCTCTACCCGTGCTGTGTCAAGGCGCTCTACACGTGCTGTGTCAAGGCGCTCTACACGTGCTGTGTCAAGGCGCTCTACACGTGCTGTGTCAAGGTGCTCTACACGTGCTGTGTCAAGGCGCTCTACACCTGCTGTGTCAAGGCGCTCTACCCGTGCTGTGTCAAGGCGCTCTACACGTGCTGTGTCAAGGCGCTCTACACGTGCTGTGTCAAGACGCTCTACACGTGCTGTGTCAAGGTGCTCTACACGTGCTGTGTCAAGGCGCTCTACACGTGCTGTGTCAAGGCGCTCTACACGTGCTGTGTCAAGGCGCTCTACACCTGCTGTGTCAAGGCGCTCTACACGTGCTGTGTCAAGGCGCTCTACACCTGCTGTGTCAAGGCGCTCTACACGTGCTGTGTCAAGGTGCTCTACACGTGCTGTGTCAAGGTGCTCTACACCTGCTGTGTCAAGGCGCTCTACACGTGCTGTGTCAAGGCGCTCTACACGTGCTGTGTCAAGGCGCTCTACACGTGCTGTGTCAAGGCGCTCTACACGTGCTGTGTCAAGGCGCTCTACACGTGGCTGTGTCAAGGCGCTCTACACCTGCTGTGTCAAGGCGCTCTACACGTGGCTGTGTCAAGGCGCTCTACACGTGCTGTGTCAAGGCGCTCTTCACCTGCTGTGTCAAGGCGCTCTACACGTGCTGTGTCAAGGCACTCTACACGTGGCTGTGTCAAGGCGCTCTACACGTGCTGTGTCAAGGCACTCTACACGTGGCTGTGTCAAGGCGCTCTACACGTACCGTGTCAAGGCGCTCTACACGTGGCTGTGTCAAGGCGCTCTACACGTGCTGTGTCAAGGCGCTCTACACCTGCTGTGTCAAGGCGCTCTACACCTGCTGTGTCAAGGCGCTCTACACGTGCTGTGTCAAGGCGCTCTACACGTGCTGTGTCAAGGCGCTCTACACGTGATGTGTCAAGGCGCTCTACACGTGCTGTGTCAAGGCGCTCTACACGTGCTGTGTCAAGGCGCTCTACACGTGGCTGTGTCAAGGCGCTCTACACCTGCTGTGTC
>NW_027614872.1:0-7500 GCF_965212315.1 Lampetra planeri | reverse complement strand
CCAGGAGACAAAATCCACGCGACCACGTGGGGAAAGAGAGAGAGAGAGAGAGACGCAAACTCCAAATGTACAGCAGCAGGCGTCAGGGTCGGGAGCGAATCCACGACCTCCTGTACACCAGGCGAGGTAGTTAACATCTCCTAGCCACCGTGATGATGATGAGAGAGACACGCAAACTCCAAATATACAAGAGGCGTTAGGGTTGGGATCGAACCCCACGACCTCCTGTACACCAGGCGAGGTAGTTAACATCTCATAGCCACCGTGATGATGATGAGAGAGACACGCAAACTCCAAATATACAACAGGCGTTAGGGTTGGGATCGAACCCCACGACTTCCTGTATATCAGGCGAGGTAGTTAACATCTCCTAGCCACCGTTGTGATGATGACAGAGAGAGAGAGACACGCAAACTCCAAATATACAGCAACAGGCGTTAGGGTCGGGATCGAACCCACGACCTCCTGTACACCAGGCGAGGTAGTTAACATCTCCTAGCCCCCACTAAGCCCATCCTGGAAACGGCAAGTCCCACGTTTAACTATTCTAGGAAAAATTTCGATTTAAAGCTTTCGTGACTGCAGGGATTCATCTTCTTGGTTCTTTCGGTAAAGTCACGTAGAATGGAAATAATAAAATAATAAAAATAAAAATAATAAAACAATTTTTATTAAATAAAACATTTGAAAAAATGTTTTATTATGTTTTATTTTTATTATTGTATTACTTCCATAACAATGTTTTATTTTTATTATTTTATTATTTCCATTCTACGTGACTTTACCGAAAGAACCAAGAAGATGAATCCCTGCAGTCACGAAAGCTTTAAATCGAAATTTAACATGTAATGTTGTTCTTGGTTCTTTCGGTAAAGTCACGTAGAATGGAAATAATAAAATAATAATTAACAAAAACATAATAAAATAATTCTCACGACGTTTCGGTCACAACGCAAGCAGCCGTCCTCAGGTGAAGAACAGGTCAGACCTGTTCGTGAGAATTATTTTATAATGTTTTATTTTTATTATTTTATTATTTCCATTCTACGTGACTTTACCGAAAGAACCAAGAAGATGTTCTAGGAAAGCTTCACCCAGACGCAAGGTTATTCACCTTGTAGAATTGCCTTGTTAAAAAAAAACTATCAACATTAGTTGTTTGAACCGGTTTTGCTTTTTTTAAAATATATAAATCATCGTACATCTTTTTTTCACGTGACATTTTGGGTGGGGCATCTCCAGAGCACCGTGACTCTTTTTTTTTGTTTTTGTTAGAAGAAGGAAATTTTTTTAAAAAATAAAATTTTATTTCGCAGCGCGCCCTCCAGCCGGCCGATTTGTTTTGCTTTGTAGTTTTTCTCACAAAAAACTCGAGGTGCTGCTCCTGGGTGCCCACCTCTCACGGGACACGCACAACAACAACAACATTCAAGAAAATAAATTAAGGGGTCCCCTGGTCGAGTGGCGTGCGAGACGCGGCAGGCGAGGTAAGGGCCCTGCTCGCGTGAGTTGGTGAATTCGGACGAGGTTATTGTGTCGAGAAAATATTCATCTTGTCGTAGATTTTATATAAATATTTTTTTTGTTTATCTGGGGGGAAAGGAGGTAACAGTGGGGGATGTGAATGTCGTTGTTGAAGTGATGCGCGGTCAGAAGCAGACAGTGAAGTGCTGGGTGGGAGAGAGTGGTGGGTGGGTGGGTGGGAGAGAGTGGTGGGTGGGTGAGTGGGTGGGTGAGCAAGTGGGTGGGTAAGTGGGTGGATGAGAGAGTGGGTGGGTGAGTGAGTGGGTGGGTGAGTGAGTGGGTGGATGGGTGAGTGGATGGGTGGGTGAGTGCGTGGGTGGATGGGTGGGTGGGTGAGAGAGTGGGTGGGTGGGTGAGAGAATGCATGGGTGGGTGAGAGTGGGTGGGTGAGTGGGTAGGTGAGAGAGTGGGTGGGTGAGTGGGTGAAAGAGTGGGTGGGTGAGTGGGTGAACGAGTGGGTGGGTGAGTGGGTGGGTGAGTGGGTGCTTAAAAGAGTGGGTGAGTGGATGGGTGAGTTAGTGGGTGAGTGGGTGGTTAAAAGAGTGGGTGAGTGGGTGGGTGATTGAGTGGGTGAGTGGGTAGGTGAGTGGGTGGTTAAAAGAGTGGGTGAGTGGGTGGGTGAGTGGGTGGGTGAGTGGGTGGTTATAACAACACCACCACAGGGGTTCACTGGGACCCCCCCACCACCCCCAACTCCCCAACCGCACCCCTCTCCAACCCCCTTGAAAAATCAGCGTGCTCCCCCTAAAAACCCTGTGGCAGCAGCAGCAACAACAGCAGCAGCTGCAATGGAAGCCGTGTCATCATCAGCGTCGTCATCCGGCGCGAAATAAGTTCAGCATACAGTACGTACACAAGTAGCAGCAGCAGTAGTAGAAGCAACAGTGCCATCAGCAGCAGCAGCAGCAACTGCAGCAGTCGTAGCAACAGGGCCACTAGGGAGACAAAGGCGGCCGGGCGTGGTGCTGACCTCACAAACCCCCTCGTGTGCCGCTTCGGTCTTCGTGAGTGCTCGCAAACAGCACCTTGCCCCGATGTCTGTTTCAGGCTATACCAGACATGGGCCGTATACGGCCCGTTGGGCTTTTTAATCCGGCCCGCTGAACTAGTCCAAATATTATGATTAAATTTCGATTTAAAGCTTTCGTGACTGCAGGGGTTCATCTTCTTAGTTCTTTCGGTAAAGTCACGTAGAATGGAAATAATAAAATAATAAAAATTATATATTTCGATTTAAAGCGTTCGTGACTGCAGGGATTCATCTTCTTGGTTCTTTCGGTAAAGTCACGTAGAAGGGAAATAATAAAATAATAAAAATAAAAATTATATATTTCGATTTAAAGCTTTCGTGACTGCAGGGATTCATCTTCTTGGTTCTTTCGGTAAAGTCACGTAGAAGGGAAATAATAAAATAATAAAAATAAAACATAATAAATTAATTACATTTCGATTTAAAGCTTTCGTGACTGCAGGGATTCATCTTCTTGGTTCTTTCGGTAAAGTCACGTAGAAGGGAAGTAATAAAATAATAAAAATAAAACGTAACAAAATAATTCTCACGACGTTTCGGCCACAACGCAAGCAGCCGTCCTCAGGTGAAAACCAGGTCTGTCGGGGAGACAGCGTCTGAATGAAACAGCACACGAGCTTGGAGCATATGTATATGAGCTGGGTTGGAAGGGGGGGGGGGCGCCTTGACAAAAGAATTTGTATATCAAGAGGAATTTTGCATATTTATGGAAAATGCAGGAATGTGATTAGTACTACATATGCCCGTGCATTATGCAGTACTAAATTAAATTTTACCTTCCTCCTGTAATGCCCCCATTTCCCCAATAGATGACACACTTTGTGTAATTCAACAAAACAAACAACACTTAACTCCGAGTTCTCTGCGAATTTCACGGGTCCGTTCTAGACCCCACAGTTATTTTTTAAAGAGTTTTAAGCACAGAAAACATAATTAAAGTTTGAAAAATTATTAATTATACAAACTTTTCAATGATTTCCTTCTTCACTTCGATTTCAATTTTCTTTAAAAACTTCTTTTCGCCAACATCACCACTCATTACCACTTTATCCGAAGGCAAGTTTGTAAAAGAATACGTGGTACAGACAGCATACATCTTGAGGGGGGTGGGGGTCTTTGTCTCTGTGGTGTCGTGTACCGACCGCTTAGACTCGTAAGGGAATCGAACTCGGGTTGGCGCCCTCTTGTGGTGAGGTTGGAAGCAGTGCCGGATAAAGCTAGAGCCGGGCCTGTGGCATATGATGTTAAAAATTAACCCGTAAAAACAAAGTTTTTCACTCGAAATCCTTTATATGCGTGGCGGCTAGAGTCCTCTCGTCCTCTGGCTTGAGATGGCTGCCACCTATGGGTCAGATGATTGCCTGCCACCATTAAGCAATTGGTAATTAATATAATTTATTTTTTCTGAAAATTGTAAAATTTTGGAAAAAAAATGTTTCATGAAAATACATTGTCACGCACAACGAGTCTGTGTGCAAAATGTCAGCTCGATTGGATCACTGGAAGTGGGTTAAAAAAACGACCGAAAGATTTGCACGGTCGTAAGCGCGCAAGCAAGCAAGCAAGTGAACTTAATATAAAGGATTTAATAAAGGGGCCCTAAATGAAAAAAAAACACGTAAATATTAAAACACACATTTTTTTGTTCACTTGCATAGTGAAGTAATTGTATTTTTTCATTTGCTACACAGCCAGATAACACGACAAATCGATAACCTTAAATACCCGGTCGTTCGTAAAAGTTGAAGGGTGGTATGGTACTATAGTAATAGAGCAAGTGCAGAATCACTGAACCGGAATTGATAGCTTGGAAGCGTTTCGTGCGGGGCCCTTAAAAGTGCGGGGCCCGTAGCTACTACTACACATGTAGCTACTACTACACATGTAGCTACTACTACACATGTAGCACTACACATGTAGCTACTACTACTTATGTAGTAGCTACTACACATGTAGCTACTACCCATGTATGATATGTAGTAGCTTTCGGCGCGAGAGAGAGGTGGAGGTCAACGTTAATTTTAGCGGGCGCTGAAATATCGAAATAAGTGGCAGGTGTTTTAATAAATAAATAACGCGTCACACCCACCCACCTACCCACACCAACCCACGCACACCAACCCACCCACACCCACCCACCCACACCCACCCACCCACACACATCTATCCACACCCATCCACACCCACACCCACCAACCCACACACCCACCAACCCACACACCCACCAACCCACACACCCACCAACCTACACACCCACCAACCCACACACCCACCAACCTACACACCCACCAACCCACACACCCACCAACCCACACACCCACCAACCTACACACCCACCAACCCACACACCCACCAACCCACACACCCACCAACCCACCAACCCACACACCCACCAACCCACACACCCACCAACCCACACACCCACCAACCCACACACCCACACCCACTCACACCCACCTACCCACGCCAACCCACACACACACACCCACCCACACACACCCATACCCCCACACCCACCAACCCACACACACACACCAACCCACATCTATCCACACCCATCCACACCCATCCACACACACACACCCACCAACCCACCCCCACCAACCCACACACACCCACCCACACCAACCCACACACACCCACCCACACCAACCCACACCCCCACCCACCCACACACACACCCACGCACCCACACCCACACACACCCACCCACCGGTTCGGATAATCGTCACTGGCGTTGGCCATGAACGGGAATCGAACTCGGGTCGCCAAGTTCGTTCGGAGGTCAGTGCGCCAACCGCTCCCATACGCGCACAAAGACAATCGACAAAGACACACCCCCCCCGTATAGCCTTGCCAGGTACTCATTTGAGGCTGAGTCGACCTAGGGGAGGCACGCGTACACTCGCGCGCGAAGGGACGTCGTCAAAATCCCAGTCTCAGTGACGGAGCTTCCAGATACGCGCAACTTTCAAATGCACCCGAGCATGATTCATGGATTGCGAATGGGAATTCCCCGTGTCGCAATCAGCCTCCTCCCCCCCCACCCCTAACTCCACTCCACAGCCAAGATCAACATCATCGCCAGCCACGACCGATCCACTGCTAGATGAAGCCCCCCCCCTCATCCCTCCCCCCTCCCTTAGTTGCCATCGTAGAGGGTGGCCCAAAAGTCAGGACACATTGAGGCCGTTACGTTTATTGTCTAGCCAATCGCATCGGGTTATTTGTTACACAGTGTTTATTTGAACAAACGGCATAGTTTTTTTTTTTAAACAAATAACTTCTCTCGGGCGCGTTTTTGCCCATCCTCTGGCTTCCACTCCGTACTTAATCTCGACCAGCCTCATCGACATCATCTCCAACATCATCGCCATCATCATCATCGTCATCATCGTCATCATCATCATCATCGTCATCATCATCATCGTCATCATCATCATCATCGCCACCATCATCATCGCCATCATAACAATCGCCACCACCATCATCATCAGCATCACGGTGGGAGGGGATGCATGGGTTTGCTGGATGGTTTACAAAGACAAAGATTTCTCCGCATAGCCCTCGCCAGAACTTTGGGGCAAGTGCTGTTAGCGAGGAGCAGCAACAAGTGAAGGCCGACACGTGAAGGCCGACACGTGAAGGCCGACACGTGAAGGCCGACACGTGAAGGCCGACACGTGAAGGCCGACACGTGAAGGCCGACACGTGAAGGCCGACACGTGAAGGCCGGAACGGCACACGAGGAGGGGGTGGTGTGGCCGGCACCACGCCCGGCCGCCTTCGTGTCTCCCAAGTAGCGATGTTAATGCCGCACCGCACCAGGTACTCATTTGAGGCTGAGTCGACCTAGGGGAAGGAGGCCCAGGAACCGGTTCAGATAATCGTCACTCATTGCTTTGTGTTTCTGTATCTTTGTTGAACTTCTTTCGCACAGCACGCAGCCAATCGGAGCTGCGCGAAGGACATCAAACTAAACACAAATCACAAGAACGTTCCAGACGGCCGCAGCAGCGCACCTTGAAAGCGCGCTGTGCGGTGACCTCCATCGCCTGTTGATCGATCGTTGCCTGCAAGCCGCTGATGCTGCTGCTGCTGCTGCAGCTGCTGCTACTGCTGCAGCTGCTGCTACTGCTGCAGCTGCTGCAGCTGCTGCTACTGCTGCAGCTGCTGCTACTGCTGCTACTGCAGCTGCTGCTACTGCTGCAGCTGCTGCTACTGCTGCTACTGCTGCAGCTGCTGCTGCAGCTGCTGCTACTGCTGCAGCTGCTGCTACTGCTGCAGCTGCTGCTACTGCTGCTGCAGCTGCTGCTACTGCTGCTACTGCAGCTGCTGCTGCTGCTGCAGCTGCTGCTTACTGCTGCTACTGCAGCTGCTGCTACTGCTGCTGCTACTGCTGCAGCTGCTGCTACTGCTGCAGCAGCTGCTACTGCTGCTGCAGCTGAGTGTGTGAGTAGTTGTTGGCATGGCTTCCCTATATTATTGTATTATGTTTTATTTTTTATTATTTTATTATTTCCATTCTACGTGACTTTACCGAAAGAACCAAGAAGACAGGCAGCGTAGTTGTGGTTGTTCCGTAGTTGATGTCGGTGCCGTGATTCGTGTTGGAGAGTTGATCCGCCCCTCCTCCCCCTACCCCGAGCGAGATTCGAACTCGGGTCACAACCTGATCACAACAACAGCAGCAGCAGCAGCAGCAGCCGTTCGCTACGGCGCTTGTGCCAGGCTAGGTGCAGTCAGGGTGATAGAGGGGAGTTATCGGCGCCGGATGAAGTTAGTGCGGGGCCCTGTAGCAAATGTTATAAATGGGACCCTAAATAAATAAAGCACTTAAAAATTAAAACACACACATTTTTTCACTTGCATAGTTAAGTAATTGTTTTTTTTTCATTTGCTGCACAGCCAGATAATACGACAAATCGCTAACCTTAAACACCCGG
>NW_027614871.1:2500-19926 GCF_965212315.1 Lampetra planeri | reverse complement strand
AACGAGTGGGTGAGCGGGTGGGCGAGCGGGTGAGCGAGCGGGTGGGCGAGCGGGTGGGCGAGCGGGTGGGGTGAGCGAGTGGGCGATTGAGTCGCTGAGCGAGTAGGTGAGCGAGTGGGGCGAGCGAGGTGGGCGAGCGAGTGGCCGAACGATTGACCGATTGAGTGGGTGAGCGAGGTGGGTGAGCGAGTGGGTGAGCGAGTGGGCGAGCGAGTGGGTGAGCGAGTGGGTTTGCGAGTGGGTGAGCGAGTGGGTGAGCGAGTGGGCGAGCGAGTGGGTGAGCGAGTGGGTGAGCGAGTGGGTTTGCGAGTGGGTGAGCGAGTGGGTGAGCGAGTGGGTTTGCGAGTGGGTGAGCGAGTGGGTTTGCGAGTGGGTGAGCGAGTGGGTGAGCGAGTGGGTGAGCGAGTGGGTTTGCGAGTGGGTGAGCGAGTGGGCGAGCGAGTGGGTGAGCGAGTGGGCGAGCGAGTGGGTGAGCGAGTGGGCGATTGAGTCGCTGAGCGAGTAGGTGGAGGCGAGTGGGCGAGCGAGTGGCCGAACGATTGACCGATTGAGTGGGTGAGCGAGTGGGTGAGCGAGTGGGTGAGCGAGTGGGTTTGCGAGTGGGTGAGCGAGTGAGCGAGTGGGTGGGTGAGCGAGTGGGTGGGTGAGCGAATGGGTGAGCGAGTGGGTGGGTGAGCGAATGGGTGAGCGAGCGGGTGGGCGAGTGGGCGGGTGAGCGAGTGGTGTGAGCGAGTGGGCGAGCGAGTGGCCCGAACGATTGACCGATTGAGTGGGTGAGCGAGTGGGTGAGCGAGTGGGTGAGCGAGTGGGTGAGCGAGCGGGTGGGCGAGTGGGCGGGTGAGCGAGTGGGTGAGCGAGTAGGTGAGCGAGTGGGTGAGCGAGTGGGTGAGCGAGCGGGTGGGCGAGTGGGCGGGTGAGCGAGTGGGTGAGCGAGTGGTGAGCGAGTGGGTGAGCGAGCGGGTGGGCGAGTGGGCGGGTGAGCGAGTGGGCGGGTGAGCGAGTGGGTGAGCGAGTAGGTGAGCGAGTGGGTGAGCGAGTGGGTGAGCGAGCGGGTGGGCGAGTGGGCCGGTGAGCGAGTGGGTGAGCGAGTGGGTGAGCAAGTGGGTGAGCGAGTGGGGTGAGCGAGTGGGTGAGCGAGTGGGTGAGCGAGCGGGTGGGTGAGCGAGTGGGTGAGCGAGTGGGTGAGCGAGTGGGTGAGCGAGCGGGTGTGGGCGAGTGGGCGGGGCGTGCGAGCAGGCGGGCGAGCGGGCGTGCGGGCGAGCGGGGCGGGCGAGCGAGCGGGGTGAGTGCGCGCTCACCGCAGCGTCTCGGTGAGGGTGAGCCGTATGAGTGGGGTCAGGCGGATGACCTCTGTGGGGTCAGCTCCCGGGGGTCATGGCCTTCGTGACCTCTGACCTCAGCTCCTCCTGGAGCGAGGGGTCACGTGCCAGCTCCATGAGAGCCCAGTGCAGCGTGATGGAGGTCTGAGATCAACAACAACAACAACATCCACAACAACATCCACAACAACAACACCCACCCACCCACCCACCACTCACCCACCCACCCACCCCACTCACCCACCCACCCACCCACCCACCCACTCTCTCACTCACCCATTCACCCACTCACCCACCCACCCACCCACTCACCCACCCACTCACTCACCCACTCACCCACCCACTCACCCACCCACTCACTCACCCATTCACCCGCCCACCCACCCGCTCACCCACCCGCTCACCCACCCACCCGCCCACTCACCCGCCCACTCACCCACTCACCCACCCACTCACCCACTCACCCACCCACTCACCCACTCACCCACTCACCCACTCACTCACTCACCCACTCACCCACTCACTCACTCACCCACTCACCCACTCACCCACCCACCCACTCACCCACTCACCCACTCACCCACCCACTCACTCACTCACTCACCCACTCACCCACCCACCCACTCACTCACTCACCCACTCACCCACCCACCCACCCACTCACTCACTCACCCACCCACCCACTCACCCACTCACCCACCCACTCACCCACCCACCCACCCACCCACCCACTCACCCACCCACCCACCCACCCACCCACCCACCCACTCACCCACTCACTCACCCCACTCACCCACCCACTCACTCACCCATTCACCCGCCCACCCACCCGCTCACCCACCCACCCGCCCACTCACCCGCCCACTCACCCACTCACCCACCCACTCACCCACTCACCCACTCACCCACTCACCCACCCACTCACTCACTCACTCACCCACTCACCCACCCACCCACCCACCCACTCACTCACTCACCCACTCACCCACCCACCCACCCACTCACTCACTCACCCACCCACCCACTCACCCACTCACCCACCCACTCACCCACCCACCCACCCACCCACTCACTCACCCACCCACCCACCCACCCACTCACTCACCCACTCACCTACCCACCCACTCACCCACCCACCCACTCACTCACCCACTCACCCACCCACCCACTCACCCACCCACTCACTCACCCACCCACTCACCCACCCACTCACTCACCCACTCACCCACCCACCCACCACCCCACCCACCCACTCACTCACCCACCCACCCACCCACTCACCCACCCACTCACTCACCCACTCACCCACCCACCCACCCACCCACCCACTCACCCACCCCACCCACCCACCCACTCACTCACTCACTCACTCACTCACTCACCCACCCACCCACCCACTCACTCACCCACCCACTCACCCACTCACCCACCCACCCACTCACCCACTCACCCACCCACTCACTCACCCACTCACCCACTCACTCACCCACTCACCCACTCACCGTGTCCACCCCCCCTGCCATCAGCTCCGTCACGCTTGCCGCCAGATCGTCCAGTGACAGGGTGTCCCTCTTCAGAAGGTTCGCCATGATGCTCCCGTGGGGGGCCGCACTGCCCCCCCCATCGCCACCATCGCCACTCGAATCCGCGCGGAACGACAGCAGAGATTTCTGGATCCATCTGTCGGCTGGGTGTAGTGGTGGTGGTGGTTGGGGGTGGTGGTGGGTGGGGGGGGGGTGGTGGGGGGAGGTGGTGGTGGTGGGGGGTAGTGGTGGTGGGGGTGGTGGGGGGGTGAGAGGAACGGTAAAAAATAACACGCACCCACTCACATTCCCACTAACCCACTCACCCACTCACCCACCCACTCCACCCACTCACCCCACCCCACTCACCCACTCACACACCCCACCCCACTCACCCACTCACTCACCCACCCACCCCACCCACTCACCCACTCACCCACCCACCCAACCACCCACTCACCCACTCACCCCACTCACCCACCCACCCACTCCACTCACTCACCTCACCCACTCACTCACTCACCCACCCACCCACCCACCCACCCCACCCACCCACTCACCCACTCATCCACCCACTCACCCACTCACCCACCCACTCACCCACTCACCCACTCACCCACTCACCCACCCACTCACCCACTCACCCACCCACTCACCCCACCCACCCCACCCACTCACTCACCCACCTACCCACCCCACTCACCCACTCACCCACCCACCCACCCACCCACTCACTCACCCACCCACTCCACTCACTCACTCCAGCCACCCACCCACCCTCACCCCACCCACCCACCCACTCACCCACCCACCCACCCACTCACCCACTCACCCACTCACCCACCCACTCACCCACTCACCCACTCACTCACCCACCCACCCACCCACTCACCCACCCACTCACCCACTCACCCACCCACTCACCCACCCACCCACCCACTCACTCACCCACCTACCCACCCACTCACCCACTCACCCACCCACCCACCCACCCACTCACTCACCCACCCACTCACTCACTCACTCAGCCACCCACCCACTCACCCACCCACCCACCCACTCACCCCACCCACCCACCCACTCACCCACTCACCCACTCACCCACCCACTCACCCACTCACCCACTCACTCACCCACCCACCCACCCACTCACCCACCCACCAACCCACTCACCCACTCACCCACTCACCCACCCCACCCACCCACCCACCCACTCACCCATCCACCCACTCACCCACCCACTCACCCACCCACTCACTCACTCACTCACCCACCTACCCACCCACTCACCCACTCACCCACCCACTCACCCACTCACCCACCCACTCACCCACTCACCCACTCACCCACTCCACTCACCCACTCACCCACCCACCCACTCACCCACTCACCCACCCACCCACCCACCCACCCACTCACCCACCCACCCCACTCACCCACTCACCCACCCACTCACCCACCCACTCACCCACTCACCCACCCACTCACCCACTCACTCACCCACCCACTCACCCACTCACCCACTCACCCACCCACCCACCCACATGGCCATCATGAACCTCACTCACCCACTCATCCACTCACTCACTCACTCACCCACCCACATGGCCATCATAAACCGCACCCCACCCACACACCCACTCACCCACTCACTCACTCACCCACCCACCCACTCACCCACTCACCCACTCACTCACTCACCCAACCACTCACCCACTCACCCACTCACTCACCCACTCACCCACTCACTCACTCACCCACCCACCCACATGGCCATCATGAACCTTACTCACCCACTCACTCACTCACTCACCCACCCACCCACATGGCCATCATAAACCCCACCCACCCACCACACCCACTCACCCACTCACTCACTCACCCACCCACCCACTCACCCACTCACCCACCCACTCACCCACTCACACGGCCACCATGAACCCCACCCACCCACACACCCACTCACTCACTCACTCACCAACCCACCCACTCACCCACTCACCCACTCACTCACTCACCCACCCACTCACCCACTCACCCACTCACTCACCCACCCACATGGCCATCATAAACCCCACCCACCCACACACCCACTCACCCACTCACTCACTCACTCACCCACTCACTCACCTCACCCACTCACCCACCCACCCACATGGCCATCATGAACCTCACTCACCCACTCACCCACTCACTCACCCACTTACCCACCCACTCACTCACCCACCCACCCACCCACATGGCCACCATGAACCCTCACTCACCCACTCACCCACCCACTCACCCCACCCACTCACTCACTCACTCACCCACTCACCCACTCACTCACTCACTCACCCACCCACCCACATGGCCATCATGAACCTCACTCACCCACTCACTCACTCACTCACCCACTCACCCACTCACTCACCCACTTACCCACCCACTCACCCACCCACCCACCCACACACCCACCCACTCACTCACTCACTCACCCACCCACATGGCCACCATGAACCTCACTCACCCCACTCACCCACCCACTCACCCACCCACTCACCCACTCACTCACTCACCCACTCACCCACTCACTCACTCACTCACCCACCCACCCACATGGCCATCATGAACCTCACTCACCCACTCACCCACTCACTCACCCACTCACCCACTCACCCACCCACTCACCCACTCACCCACCCACTCACCCACTCACCCACCCCCACTCACCCCACTCACCCACCCACTCACCCACCCACCCACCGTAGGAGAAGATGACGTCCCAGGCCTGGCAATGACGTCTCCACGTCTTTGTGTTTAGGACTCGGTGTAGACGGACCGGCACCACCAGCATTGGAACCGTGGAGTGGAACATGGTGGCGATGGCTTCGATGAAACGCTGCGAATCTGGGGGCACCATGGGGCTGAGCAGACCCAGGCGCTCGCCAAATAGGGCACTACACACCGCTGTGGGTGGGAGGGGGGGGGGGGTGGGTGGGGGGGGTCAGGGGGGTGGGTGAGTGGGTGGGTGGGTGTGGGTGGGTGGGTGAGTGGGTGGTGAGGGTGGAGTGGGTGGAGTGGGTGGGTGAGTGTGAGTGGGTGGGTGAGTGGGTGAGTGGGTGGGTGGGTGAGTGAGTGGCTGGGTGAGTGGTGTGAGTGGGTGGGTGGGTGAGTGGGGTGAGTGAGAGTGGGTGGGTGAGTGGGTGATTGGGTGGGTTGGGTGGGGTGAGTGGGTGGGTGGGTGGGGTGAGTGGGTGGGTGGGTGAGTGGGTGAGTGGGTGGGTGGGTGAGTGGGTGGGTGAGTGAGTGGCTGGGGTGAGTGGGGTGAGTGGGTGGGTGGTGGTGAGTGAGTGGCTGGGTGAGTGGGTGAGTGGGTGGGGTGGGTGAGGTGGGTGAGTGAGTGGGTGGGTGAGTGGGGTGGGGTGAGTGGGTGGGTGAGTGGGTGGGTGGAGTGAATGGGTGAGTGAGTGAGTGAGTGGGTGGGTGAGTGAGGTGAGGTGGGTGAGTGGGTGGGTGGGTGGGTGGGTGAGTGGGTGGGTGAGTGGGTGGGTGAGTGGGTGAGTGAGTGGGGTGAGTGGGTGGAGTAGGTGGGTGAGTGGGTGGGTGAGTGGGTGGGTGGGTGAGTGAGTTAGTGGGTGGGTGAGTGGGTGAGTGAGTGGGGGGGGTGAGTGGGTGGGGTGGAGTGGGGTGAGTGGGTGGGTGGGTGAGTGGCTGGGTGAGTGAGTGGGTGGGTGGGGTGGGTGAGTGAGTGAGTGGGTGAGTGGGTGGGTGAGTGGCTGGGTGAGGGTGAGTGGGTGGGTGGGTGAGTGGCTGGGTGAGTGAGTGGGTGAGTGAGTGAGTGGCTGGGTGGGGTGGGTGGGTGAGTGGGGTGGGTGGGTGGGTGAGTGGGGTGGGGTGAGTGGGTGAGTGGGTGGGTGGGTGGGTGAGTGGGTGGGTGGGTGAGTGGCTGGGGTGAGTGAGTGGGGTGAGTGACTGAGTGAGTGGGGTGAGTGGGTGGGTGGGTGAGTGAGTGGCTGGGTGACTGGGTGAGTGGGTGGGTGAGTGGGTGGGTGAGTGGGTGGGTGAGGGTGGGTGGGTGAGTGGGTGGGTGAGTGGGTAGGTGAGTGAGTGGGTGGGTGAGTGAGGGGGTGGGTGAGTGAGCGGGTGGGGTGAGTGAGCGGGTGGGTGAGGTGAGCGGGTGGGTGAGTGAGCGGGTGGGTGAGTGAGCGGGTGGGTGAGTGAGCGGGTGGGTGAGTGAGCGGGTGGGGTGAGTGAGCGGCGTGGGTGAGTGAGCGGGTGGGTGAGTGAGCGGGTGGGTGAGTGAGCGGGGTGGGTGAGTGAGCGGGTGGGTGAGTGAGCGGGTGGGTGAAGTGAGCGGGTGGGTGAGTGAGCGGGTGGGTGAGTGAGCGGGTGGGTGAGTGAGCGGGTGGGTGAGTGAGCGGGTGGGTGTGAGCGGTGGGTTGGTGAGCGAGTGGCTGGGTGGGCGAGTGGCTGGCTGGGCGAGTGGCTGGCTGGGCGAGTGGCTGGCTGGGCGAGTGGCTGGCTGGGCGAGTGGCTGGCTGGGCGAGTGGCTGGCTGGGCGAGTGGCTGGCTGGGCGAGTGGCTGGCTGGGCGAGTGGCTGGCTGGGCGAGTGGCTGGCTGGGCGAGTGGCTGGCTGGGCGAGTGGCTGGCTGGGCGAGTGGCTGGCTGGGCGAGTGGCTGGCTGGGCGAGTGGCTGGCTGGGCGAGTGGCTGGCTGGGCGAGTGGCTGGCTGGGCGAGTGGCTGGCTGGGCGAGTGGCTGGCTGGGCGAGTGGCTGGCTGGGCGAGTGGCTGGCTGGGCGAGTGGCTGGCTGGGCGAGTGGCTGGCTGGGCGAGTGGCTGGCTGGGCGAGTGGCTGGCTGGGCGAGTGGCTGGCTGGGCGAGTGGCTGGCTGGGCGAGTGGCTGGCTGGGCGAGTGGCTGGCTGGGCGAGTGGCTGGCTGGGCGAGTGGCTGGCTGGGCGAGTGGCTGGCTGGGCGAGTGGCTGGCTGGGCGAGTGGCTGGCTGGGCGAGTGGCTGGCTGGGCGAGTGGCTGGCTGGGCGAGTGGCTGGCTGGGCGAGTGGCTGGCTGGGCGAGTGGCTGGCTGGGCGAGTGGCTGGCTGGGCGAGTGGCTGGCTGGGCGAGTGGCTGGCTGGGCGAGTGGCTGGCTGGGCGAGTGGCTGGCTGGGCGAGTGGCTGGCTGGGCGAGTGGCTGGCTGGGCGAGTGGCTGGCTGGGCGAGTGGCTGGCTGGGCGAGTGGCTGGCTGGGCGAGTGGCTGGCTGGGCGAGTGGCTGGCTGGGCGAGTGGCTGGCTGGGCGAGTGGCTGGCTGGGCGAGTGGCTGGCTGGGCGAGTGGCTGGCTGGGCGAGTGGCTGGCTGGGCGAGTGGCTGGCTGGGCGAGTGGCTGGCTGGGCGAGTGGCTGGCTGGGCGAGTGGCTGGCTGGGCGAGTGGCTGGCTGGGCGAGTGGCTGGCTGGGCGAGTGGCTGGCTGGGCGAGTGGCTGGCTGGGCGAGTGGCTGGCTGGGCGAGTGGCTGGCTGGGCGAGTGGCTGGCTGGGCGAGTGGCTGGCTGGGCGAGTGGCTGGCTGGGCGAGTGGCTGGCTGGGCGAGTGGCTGGCTGGGCGAGTGGCTGGCTGGGCGAGTGGCTGGCTGGGCGAGTGGCTGGCTGGGCGAGTGGCTGGCTGGGCGAGTGGCTGGCTGGGCGAGTGGCTGGCTGGGCGAGTGGCTGGCTGGGCGAGTGGCTGGCTGGGCGAGTGGCTGGCTGGGCGAGTGGCTGGCTGGGCGAGTGGCTGGCTGGGCGAGTGGCTGGCTGGGCGAGTGGCTGGCTGGGCGAGTGGCTGGCTGGGCGAGTGGCTGGCTGGGCGAGTGGCTGGCTGGGCGAGTGGCTGGCTGGGCGAGTGGCTGGCTGGGCGAGTGGCTGGCTGGGCGAGTGGCTGGCTGGGCGAGTGGCTGGCTGGGCGAGTGGCTGGCTGGGCGAGTGGCTGGCTGGGCGAGTGGCTGGCTGGGCGAGTGGCTGGCTGGGCGAGTGGCTGGCTGGGCGAGTGGCTGGCTGGGCGAGTGGCTGGCTGGGCGAGTGGCTGGCTGGGCGAGTGGCTGGCTGGGCGAGTGGCTGGCTGGGCGAGTGGCTGGCTGGGCGAGTGGCTGGCTGGGCGAGTGGCTGGCTGGGCGAGTGGCTGGCTGGGCGAGTGGCTGGCTGGGCGAGTGGCTGGCTGGGCGAGTGGCTGGCTGGGCGAGTGGCTGGCTGGGCGAGTGGCTGGCTGGGCGAGTGGCTGGCTGGGCGAGTGGCTGGCTGGGCGAGTGGCTGGCTGGGCGAGTGGCTGGCTGGGCGAGTGGCTGGCTGGGCGAGTGGCTGGCTGGGCGAGTGGCTGGCTGGGCGAGTGGCTGGCTGGGCGAGTGGCTGGCTGGGCGAGTGGCTGGCTGGGCGAGTGGCTGGCTGGGCGAGTGGCTGGCTGGGCGAGTGGCTGGCTGGGCGAGTGGCTGGCTGGGCGAGTGGCTGGCTGGGCGAGTGGCTGGCTGGGCGAGTGGCTGGCTGGGCGAGTGGCTGGCTGGGCGAGTGGCTGGCTGGGCGAGTGGCTGGCTGGGCGAGTGGCTGGCTGGGCGAGTGGCTGGCTGGGCGAGTGGCTGGCTGGGCGAGTGGCTGGCTGGGCGAGTGGCTGGCTGGGCGAGTGGCTGGCTGGGCGAGTGGCTGGCTGGGCGAGTGGCTGGCTGGGCGAGTGGCTGGCTGGGCGAGTGGCTGGCTGGGCGAGTGGCTGGCTGGGCGAGTGGCTGGCTGGGCGAGTGGCTGGCTGGGCGAGTGGCTGGCTGGGCGAGTGGCTGGCTGGGCGAGTGGCTGGCTGGGCGAGTGGCTGGCTGGGCGAGTGGCTGGCTGGGCGAGTGGCTGGCTGGGCGAGTGGCTGGCTGGGCGAGTGGCTGGCTGGGCGAGTGGCTGGCTGGGCGAGTGGCTGGCTGGGCGAGTGGCTGGCTGGGCGAGTGGCTGGCTGGGCGAGTGGCTGGCTGGGCGAGTGGCTGGCTGGGCGAGTGGCTGGCTGGGCGAGTGGCTGGCTGGGCGAGTGGCTGGCTGGGCGAGTGGCTGGCTGGGCGAGTGGCTGGCTGGGCGAGTGGCTGGCTGGGCGAGTGGCTGGCTGGGCGAGTGGCTGGCTGGGCGAGTGGCTGGCTGGGCGAGTGGCTGGCTGGGCGAGTGGCTGGCTGGGCGAGTGGCTGGCTGGGCGAGTGGCTGGCTGGGCGAGTGGCTGGCTGGGCGAGTGGCTGGCTGGGCGAGTGGCTGGCTGGGCGAGTGGCTGGCTGGGCGAGTGGCTGGCTGCGCGAGTGGCTGGGTGGGCGAGTGGCTGGCTGGGCGAGTGGCTGGGTGGGCGAGTGGCTGGGTGGGCGAGTGGCTGGGTGGGCGAGTGGCTGGGTGGGCGAGTGGCTGGGTGGGCGAGTGGCTGGGTGGGCGAGTGGCTGGCTATGTGAGTGGCTGGGTGGGCGAGTGGCTGGGTGGGCGAGTGGCTGGGTGGGCGAGTGGCTGGGTGGGCGAGTGGCTGGGTGGCTGGCTGGGTGAGTGGCTGGCTGGGTGAGTGGCTGGCTGGGTGAGTGGCTGGCTGGGTGAGTGGCTGGCTGGGTGGCTGGCTGGGTGAGTGAGTGGCTGGCTGGGTGAGTGAGTGGCTGAACCCCACCCACCCTACCCACACTCTAACGCGAACTTGAACAGCTCGTTCTCCAGGCCTGCCACGTGACCCTCTCCCCCGGCGGCTCCTCTGAGCGCATCGAGTCGCAGGGCGAAGTCTCTGGCCACGCCCCCAAGGGGCGTGGCCTGACGGGACACTGCGGCCGGGGCCAGGAGCTCGCGGTTGAGGGAGGAACGGCGGGACCACCACTCATCACCACTCCTGGGGGAGGGGGAGGGGGGGAGGGGGGGAGGGGGACATGGGGGTGGGTGAGTGAGTGGGTGAGTGAGTGGGTGGGTGAGTGAGTGGGTGGGTGGGTGAGTGAGTGGGTGGGTGGGTGGGTGAGTGAGTGGGTGGGTGGGTGAGTGGGTGGGTGGGTGGGTGAGTGGGTGGGTGGGTGGGTGAGTGAGTGGGTGGGTGGGTGGGTGGGTGAGTGAGTGGGTGGGTGAGTGGGTGAGTGAGTGGGTGACTGAGTGAGTGGGTGACTGAGTGGGTTAGTGAGTGGGTGACTGAGTGAGTGGGTGACTGAGTGAGTGGGTGACTGAGTGGGTGAGTGAGTGGGTGAATGAGTGGGTGACTGAGTGGGTGAGTGAGTGGGTGAGTGAGTGGGTGACTGAGTGAGTGGGTGACTGAGTGGGTTAGTGAGTGGGTGACTGAGTGAGTGGGTGACTGAGTGGGTGAGTGAGTGGGTGAGTGAGTGGATGAATGAGTGGGTGAGTGAGTGGGTGACTGAGTGAGTGGGTGAATGAGTGGGTGAATGAGTGGGTGACTGAGTGAGTGGGTGACTGAGTGGGTGAGTGAGTGGGGTGAGTGGGTGAATGAGTGGGTGACTGAGTGAGTGGGTGACTGAGTGGGTGAGTGAGTGGGGTGAGTGAGTGGGTGAGTGAGTGGGTCAGTGAATGAGTGGGTGGGTGACTGAGTGAGTGGGTGACTGAGTGAGTGGGTGAGTGAGTGGGTGACTGAGTGAGTGGGTGAGTGAGTGGGTGGGTGAGTGAGTGGGTGGGTGGGTGAGTGAGTGGGTGAGTGGGTGAGTGGGTGGGTGGGTGAGTGGGTGAGTGAGTGGGAGAGTGAGTGGGTGAGTGAATAAGTGGGTGAGTGAATAAGTGGGTGACTGAGTGGGTGAGTGAGTGGGTGAGTGAGTGGGTGAGTGGGTGAGTGAGTGGGTGAGTGAGTGGGTGAGTGAGTGGGTGAGTGGGTGGGTGGGTGGGTGAGTGAGTGGGTGGGTGAGTGGGTGAGTGAGTGAGTGGGTGAGTGAGTGAGTGAGTGGGTGGGTGGGTGGGTGAGTGGGTGAGTGAGTGGGTGAGTGGGTGAGTGAGTGGGTGAATGAGTGGGTGAGTGGGTGGGCGGGTGAGTGAGTGGGTGGGTGGGTGGGTAAGTGGGTGGGTGGGTGGGTGAGTGAGTGGGTGAGTGGGGTGAGTGAGTGGGTGACTGAGTGGGTGAGTGAGTGGGTGAGTGAGTGGGTGAGTGGGTGACTGAGTGGGTGGGTGAGTGGGAGAGTGAGTGGGTGAGTGAATAAGTGGGTGACTGAGTGGGTCAGTGAGTGAATGAGTGGGTCAGTGAGTAGGTGACTGAGTGAGTGGGTGACTGAGTGGGTGAGTGAGTGGGTGACTGAGTGGGTGAGTGAGTGGGTGAGTGAGTGGGTGAATGAGTGGGTGAGTGAGTGGGTGACTGAGTGAGTGGGTGACTGAGTGGGTGAGTGAGTGGGTGAGTGAGTGGGTGAGTGAGTGGGTGAGTGAGTGGGTGACTGAGTGAGTGGGTGACTGAGTGAGTGGGTGACTGAGTGAGTGGGTGACTGAGTGAGTGGGTGACTGAGTGGGTGAGTGAGTGGGTGAGTGAGTGAGTGGGTGGGTGAGTGAGTGGGTGAGTGAGTGGGTGAGTGAGTGGGTGGGTGGGGTGGGTGGGTGGGTGGGTGGGTGGGTGGGTGAGTGAGTGGGTGAGTGAGTGGGTGAGTGAGTGGGTGACTGAGTGGGTGACTGAGTGGGTGAGTGAGTGGGTGACTGAGTGGGTGACTGAGTGGGTGAGTGTGTGGGAGAGTGAGTGGGTCAGTGAATGAGTGGGCGGGTGAGTGAGTGGGTGAGTGAGTGGGTGACTGAGTGGGTGAGTGAGTGGGTGAGTGAGTGGGTGAGTGGGGTGACTGAGTGAGTGGGTGGGTGAGTGGGAGAGTGAGTGGGTGAGTGAATAAGTGGGTGACTGAGTGGGTCAGTGAGTGAATGAGTGGGTCAGTGAGTAGGTGACTGAGTGAGTGGGTGACTGAGTGGGTGAGTGAGTGGGTGAGTGAGTGGGTGAATGAGTGGGTGAGTGAGTGGGTGACTGAGTGAGTGGGTGAGTGAGTGGGTGAATGAGTGGGTGAGTGAGTGGGTGACTGAGTGAGTGGGTGACTGAGTGGGTGAGTGAGTGGGTGAGTGAGTGGGTGAGTGAGTGGGTGAATGAGTGGGTGAGTGAGTGGGTGACTGAGTGAGTGGGTGACTGAGTGAGTGAGTGAGTGGTTGAGTGAGTGGGTGAATGAGTGGGTGAGTGAGTGGGTGACTGAGTGAGTGGGTGACTGAGTGAGTGGGTGACTGAGTGGTGAGTGAGTGGGTGAGTGAGTGGGTGAATGAGTGGGGTGAATGAGTGAGTGGGTGACTGAGTGGGTGAGTGAGTGGGTGAGTGAGTGGGGTGAGTGAGTGGGTGAATGAGTGGATGAGTGAGTGGGTCAGTGAATGAGTGGGTGAAAGAGTGGGTGAGTGAGTGGGTGACTGAGTGGGTGAGTGAGGTGGGTGAGTGAGTGGGTGAATGAGTGGGTGAGTGAGTGGGTGAGTGAGTGGGTGAGTGGGTGACTGAGTGAGTGGGTGAGTGAGTGGGTGAGTGAGTGGGTGAGTGAATAAGTGGGTGACTGAGTGGGTCAGTGAGTGAATGAGTGGGTCAGTGAGTAGGTGACTGAGTGAGTGGGTGACTGAGTGGGTGACTGAGTGGGTCAGTGAGTGAATGAGTGGGTCAGTGAGTAGGTGACTGAGTGAGTGGGTGACTGAGTGGGTGAGTGAGTGGGTGAGTGAGTGGGTGAATGAGTGGGTGAGTGAGTGGGTGACTGAGTGAGTGGGTGACTGAGTGGGTGAGTGAGTGGGTGAATGAGTGGGTGAGTGAGTGGGTGACTGAGTGAGTGGGTGACTGAGTAAGTGGGTGACTGAGTGGGTGAGTGAGTGGGTGAATGAGTGGGGTGAGTGAGTTGGTGACTGAGTGAGTGGGTTACTGAGTGGGTGAGTGAGTGGGTGACTGAGTGAGTGGGTGACTGAGTGGGTGAGTGAGTGGGTGAGTGAGTGGGTGAATGAGTGGGTGAGTGAGTGGGTGAGTGAGTGGGTGACTGAGTGAGTGGGTGAATGAGTGGGTGAATGAGTGAGTGGGTGACTGAGTGGGTGAGTGAGTGGGTGAGTGAGTGGGTGAATGAGTGGGTGACTGAGTGAGTGGGTGACTGAGTGGGTGAGTGAGTGGGTGAGTGAGTGGGTGAATGAGTGGGTGACTGAGTGAGTGGGTGACTGAGTGGGTGAGTGAGTGGGTGAGTGAGTGGGTGAATGAGTGGGTGAGTGAGTGGGTGACTGAGTGAGTGAGTGAGTGGGTGAGTGAGTGAGTGGGTGAGTGAGTGGGTGAGTGAGTGGGTGACTGAGTGGGTGAGTGAGTGGGTGAGTGAGTGGGTGAATGACTGGGTGTGTGAGTGGGTGAGTGAGTGGGTGAGTGAGTGGGTGAGTGAGTGAGTGAGTGAGTGAGTGAGTGAGTGGGTGAGTGAGTGGGTGAGTGTGTGAGTGAATGAGTGAGTGAGTGGGTGAGTGAGTGGGTGAGTGAGCGAATGAGTGACTGAGTGAGTGAATGAGTGAGTGAGTGGGTGAGTGAGTGGGTGAGTGAGTGGGTGAGTGAGTGGGTAGGCGAGTGAGTGAGTGAGTGGGTGAGTGAGTGGGTGGGTGAGTGAGTGAGTGGGTGGGTGAGTGAGTGGGGTTAGTGAGTGAGTGGGGTGGGTGAGTGAGTGAGTGGGTGAGTGAGTGAGTGGGTTGAGTGAGTGGGGTGAGTGAGTGAGTGGGTAAGTGAGCGAAATGAGCGAGTGAATGAGCGAGTGAATGAGTTGAATGAGTGAGCGAATGAGCGAGCGAATGAGTGACCCTCCCACCCCCCCCCCCCCACTCACTGTAGCAACACCCCCAAACTCCGTCTGCGGTGTTTTCGATACTCCATCCACGGCTCCACCAGCTGACGATCCGTGAGTGAGTGGGTGAGTGAGTGAGTGGGTGAGTGAGTGGGTGAGTGAGTGGGTGAGTGAGTGAGTGGGTGAGTGAGTGGGTGAGTGAGTGGTGAGTGAGTGAGTGGGTGAGTGAGTGGGGTGAGTGGGTGAGTGAGTGGGTGAGTGGGTGGGTGGGTGAGGTGAGTGGGTGGGTGGTTGAGTGGGTGAGTGGGTAAGTGAGTGAATGAGCGAGTGAATGAGCGAGTGAATGAGCGAGCGAATGAGTGAGTGAATGAGTGAGTGAATGAGTGAGTGAATGAGCGA
Organism: Lampetra planeri; assembly: GCF_965212315.1. Lineage (NCBI taxonomy): Eukaryota > Metazoa > Chordata > Hyperoartia > Petromyzontiformes > Petromyzontidae > Lampetra > Lampetra planeri. Next base: position 4,975 of record NW_027614871.1, on the reverse strand, counting down.
GCGAATGACTGAGCGAATGAGCGAGTGAATGAGCGAGTGAATGACCGAGTGAATGAGTGACCCTCCCACCCCCCCCCCCCCACTCACTGTAGCAGCACCCCCAAACTCCGTCTGCGGTGTTTTCGATACTCCATCCATGGCTCCACCAGCTGACGATCCGTGAGTGAGTGGGTGAGTGAGTGAGTGGGTGAGTGAGTGGGTGAGTGAGTGGGTGAGTGAGTGGGTGAGTGAGTGAGTGGGTGAGTGAGTGGGTGAGTGGGTGAGTGAGTGGGTGAGTGGGGTGGGTGGGTGGTGAGTGAGTGGGTGAGTGAGTGAGTGAGTGGGTGGTTGAGTGGGTGAGTGGGTAAGTGAGTGAATGAGCGAGTGAATGAGCGAGTGAATGAGCGAGCGAATGAGTGAGTGAATGAGCGAGCGAATGACTGAGCGAATGAGCGAGTGAATGAGCGAGTGAATGACCGAGTGAATGAGTGACCCTCCCACCCCCCCCCCCCCACTCACTGTAGCAGCACCCCCAAACTCCGTCTGCGGTGTTTTCGATACTCCATCCACGGCTCCACCAGCTGACGATCCGTGAGTGAGTGGGTGAGTGAGTGGGTGGGTGAGTGGGTGAGTGGGTGAGTGAGTGGGTGAGTGAGTGAGTGGGTGGGTGAGTGGGTGGGTGAGTGGGTGGGTGAGTGGGTGAGTGAGTGGGTGAGTGAGTGAGTGGGTGAGTGAGTGGGTGAGTGGGTGGTTGAGTGGGTGAGTGGGTAAGTGAGTGAATGAGCGAGTGAATGAGCGAGTGAATGAGCGAGTGAATGAGCGAGCGAATGAGTGAGTGAATGAGTGAGTGAATGAGCGAGCGAATGACTGAGCGAATGAGCGAGTGAATGAGCGAGTGAATGACCGAGTGAATGAGTGACTCTCCCACCCCCCCCCCACTCACTGTAGCAGCACCCCCAAACTCCGTCTGCGGTGTTTTCGATACTCCATCCACGGCTCCACCAGCTGACGATCCGTGAGTGAGTGGGTGAGTGAGTGAGTGGGTGAGTGAGTGGGTGAGTGAGTGGGTGAGTGAGTGGGTGAGTGAGTGAGTGAGTGGGTGAGTGGGTGAGTGAGTGGGTGAGTGAGTGGGTGAGTGAATGAGTGACCCCCCCCCCCCCCACTCACTGTAGCAGCACCCCCAAACTCCGTCTGCGGTGTTTTCGATACTCCATCCACGGCTCCACCAGCTGACGTTCTGGCCTTGAGCCTTCAACGCTGAACACGCGGGCAGCGTCACTGGGCAGGAGGACGTTCACAGACTCCAGGGAGCCCAGCTTTTGCCTGGGGGGGGGGCAAGCGGGGCAGCAACAAACAGCACTAAGTTGCTACCAGGCAGGCAGGCACTGTCAACACACACACACACACACACCCACACACACACTCACACACACTACCACACACACACATACCTACACACGCACACACTCACACACCTGTACCACACACCCACACACACACCCACCACACCACACACACACACACCTGTACACACACACTACCACACCCACACACACACCCACACACCCACACACCCACACACACACCCACACACACCTCACACACCTGTACACACACCCACCCACACACCCACACACACACTCACACACCTGTACACACACACACACACACCCACGTTCACAGACTCCAGGGAGCCCAGCTTTTGTCTGGGGGGGGGCAGGCGGGCAGCAACAAACAGCACTAAGTTGCTACTAGGCAGGCAGGCAGGTGTACGCATTGTCAACACACACACACTCACACATACACACTAACACACACCCACACACACACCACCCACACACTACCACACACACACTCACACACACACTACCACACACACACTCACACACACACTACCACACACACACACTCACACACACCCACACACATACCCACACACACACACCTGTACACACACCCACACACACACCCACACACACACACCTGTACACACACACTACCCACACCCACACACACACCCACCCACACTCACACACCTGTACACACACACACCCACCCACACACCCACACACACTCACACACCTGTACACACACACACACCCACCCACACACCCACACACACTCACACACCTGTACACACACACACACACTCACACACCTGTACACACACCCACCCACCCACACACACGTACACACACCCACCCACCCACACACACACACTCACACACCTGTACACACACCCACCCACACACACACACACACACACACTCAGACACCTGTACACACACACACACACCCACACACACACACTCACACACCTGTACACACACATACACACACATACCCACACACACCCACACACCCACCCACACACACCTGTACACACACCCACCCACACACACACACACACTCACACACCTGTACACACACCCACACACCCACCCACCCAAACACCACACACACTCACACACCTGTACACACACCCACCCACACACA
>NW_027614870.1:0-20007 GCF_965212315.1 Lampetra planeri | reverse complement strand
CGCGGGGAAAGAGAATGCTCGTAGCACAACGTGCCAAGGTCACACGTCAGGTTGTGTTGTTTTCTAATCGGCGGCAGAGTGCATTTAACCAGGGGCTGAGCTCGGGATATTGGTGATCCTAATTAAAAGTGACTCTATTTATTTAAGTGAGGCAGATAGGTCGGGCGCACACACGCGCACACGCACGCGCTCATATCGACGGTAATTTTCAGAAGTGCTGACGCAAGGCGCTTGTCGTGCATGCAGCGTCCCCTCCCTCGTCCGCTCCCTCCACATTCCCCCTCGAGTGCGAGCAAGAGCGACTTCCAATCCAAAGCAGTCTTGGCCATCGCCACCACCTGCGCCAACCCGCAGTGGCCAGTGTGGTGAAGTATGGCCAAAACAAGACGAGCCTGTGTGGTTGTGTGGGACAGAAGGCTTCACTCGACAGTGGGTTGCCGAGTAAAGCCCACTGAGCGATCGGTTCTTTTTCAGAGGCGACCTGGCCCCGCGTGATGATAGCTCATTGCAGTGGCTTACGTCATAATCACACGTGGTAATTTATAAGTGGCGGCCAAATAGTCCAAATGCATTTTTCTAAATGTGGAGAGGGGAGAGAGAGATGGCACGAACTCCAGTAACACAACAGGCATCACCAGGCTCCGGGATCGAACCCACGCCCTCGTGCGTGCTAGGCGAGGGAGATCACATCTCTCCACCGTGCCAAATGGCTGTTTGTAGAACTCTCGGAGCAGAGTCAAAACCGGGTAAGCCACACTCCTCGCTCTGCCGCGGTGGCTCCGCCGGAATAGAATCTTGAGTTTTTGGGGAACGGTGGAAAATTCCTCGCGGCTCGATCGATGGCACGCCGCACATCTCCGGCAGGGCGAGGGAAGAGCGTTACGGCGCCAGTTGGAGGGGGGTGGGGGAGAAGACACAAAGACGGCCTCGCTCGGGGAAGGAAGACGAGCAGCGTCCGCGTCGGATGGCATTCGATCGGCAATGGCTTTTGCGCCCCGTGGTCACGCACCTCTAGCGCAACGCCCCCCCCCCACCGAACAACCCCCCTCCACCCACCTGGACCATCCCAATTTAAAAAAAATTTACATCGATCGTCAATGGTTTTAAAAAATGTAGTTAACAAGAGCGGGGTTCGATCGAGCATTGAGTTGGGCCGTTAGCCTGATCAGTTTAATGGGCCAAGAAAGGGAGGGAGACAGGATGAGAGATTGTGGCCACCACAGCCACGGCGTCTCTCGCTCCTCTCTTAATTTCACTTTCAAACTGCGCCGAGAGAAGACCGTGGTGCTGCCGAGGGGAACGGGATGTAGGTGTGGCGACGAGGCAACAAGGAGCCGGGATGATGATGGTGACGATGATTGCAAATGTATAAAAGAGTAAAGGCTCACCACGTGTCGTTTTTTTCCCCCTTTACCGTAATTTGGATTTGGAACGTAGCGAGATGTTTATACATATACAAACGAGGAATTGAAAGAATAAGTGTCAACTGGGTAAGACTGCAGTCGTACAAAGCGAGGCACGCGTGCGTGCCCGTGTGCGTGCCCGTGTGCGTGCGTGCGAGTACGTGCACGGGGGAGTGCGAGGGAGTGTGAAATTTATGGCGAGTTAAAGGTGGCATATGCAGCCACTTTCGCAACACCCCCCCCCCCCTGCTCTCCGCGTTATTGAGTGTGGGAAAAATTGGTCTCGAGCTCTCTCTCTCGGTAGACATCGGGGTGACCACCACCGCCTTTGTCTTCTCGTGGGAGGTGGGGAGGTGCACCCCCCCCCCCCCATTGGTGTGCGAGCATGAGTGTGGCACAGCTGCCACTGGGGATGCCCCTAAGCTAGACCGCACAGCAGCAGCGATCATCGCCCCCTCCTACTGTGAACATTTATGGCAGGACCATCCCGAATAGCAGTCTTGAGACCCTCCCCTGGAAAAAAGAAGAGGATATTAGCGCCGTGGGGCTGAGTGTGTGTCGTAATAATGATGCCGCACATCTCTTGTGCCAACAAGCACTTGCAGAGCTGCACCTTTGCCTTGTATTAAACCCAGGCAAGCCTCCTTCTGTAGAGTCTCAGAACTCCTTCACAAGGAGGGTGCTGCTACATTGGGATATTTTGACCCATTTCCTTCAATGAGGGAGCCACACGACCCCAGAGCAAACCCACCACGCATACGTGGGGGGCTGACTGCTCACGCCTCTGCACAGTTGGATTCAATACAGTTCTGCCACGTTGACCACTACAAGCCTACGACACCTGGTATTCACCAACCCTACGACACCTGGTATTCACCAAGCCTACGACACCTGGTATTCACCAAGCCTACAACACCTGGTATTCACCACGCCTACAACACCTGGTATTCACCAACCCTACGACACCTGGTATTCACCAACCCTACGACACCTGGTATTCACCAACCCCACGACACCTGGTATTCACCAACCCTACGACACCTGGTATTCACCACGCCTACAACACCTGGTATTCACCAACCCTACGACACCTGGTATTCACCAAGCCTACAACACCTGGTATTCACCAACCCTACGACACCTGGTATTCACCAACCCCACGACACCTGGTATTCACCAAGCCTACAACACCTGGTATTCACCAACCCTACGACACCTGGTATTCACCAACCCCACGACACTTGGTATTCACCAACCCTACGACACCTGGTATTCACCAAGCCTACAACACCTGGTATTCACCAACCCTACGACACCTGGTATTCACCAACCCCACGACACCTGGTATTCACCAAGCCTACAACACCTGGTATTCACCAACCCTACGACACCTGGTATTCACCAACCCTACGACACCTGGTATTCACCAAGCCTACGACACCTGGTATTCACCAAGCCTACAACACCTGGTATTCACCAAGCCTACAACACCTGGTATTCACCACGCCTACAACACCTGGTATTCACCAACCCCACGACACCTGGTATTCACCAACCCTACAACACCTGGTATTCACCAAGCCTACAACACCTGGTATTCACCAAGCCTACGACACCTGGTATTCACCAACCCTACAACACCTGGTATTCACCAAGCCTACAACACCTGGTATTCACCAAGCCTACAACACCTGGTATCCCCCAGGCAGTCAGTCTCCACGCAACAGTCGAACCGCGCTCGAACGCTGCTTAGCACTGTGAGATCTTCCGCGTCGGGCCGCATGCAGGGGTCACTTTCGGATCTTGAAACCGTCGCCTTATTTTGGATCGCGCGCGGGGCAGCAATCATCAGCCCCCGACTAGCTAGCCAAATACCCTATTCGCAGTTTGTGCCGCACAGGGCAAGCTGCCGTTAGTGGGGGGTCTCTAGGCTCTGAGATGTTTCGTTGCATTTAATTATGTAGAGTTGTACATGGGGCTGTTCGTGCATGTGTGCGGGGGGGCTGATGGAGAGGGGTGAGGAGCGGGTGCGGGGGGGCAAGTGGGGGCAGGGGAGCGCAAGGGTGGGAGGCATGCTCGTGTGCGTGCAAGGCAGTGCACGTGTTGGCACAGGAGGAGGTATAGCTGGGGCATCTGCCAGTCATCTCAGTCAGTCAACCGATGGCACCTGGCTCTGTACCGTGACCTCCTGTTGGCGAGCCTTCAACACTTGACGTGACAGCCTGAAAGTGCACCGAGCCTGGTACAGGCGCCGTGGTGACGTCACCGTTACTTAGTGGCGAATGGCGCGTATTAGTATTATGTGTGCAGGACCGTACTGGTTACTGTTCATGTGATCGCTGTTCATGTGATCGTCATTCCACTCGTTCACCTGGGGAAAGCCTCGTTGAGCCTCAAGATTTTTTCCGGGAGGGTCCTGCCAAGTTCATGGCAGTAAGAAGAGGTCGCGACTGCTGTGTGATCCCAATTGAGTGATCTGCAGTGTCATTTATTGCCATTGCGAAAGTGTTTTTTTCGCCCAAAAAACGGTTACATCGTTGTTCTTTTTCGGTTTGTTTTTGCTATGGGGAGGGAAACCGGAAAACCCAGGGGGGAGAGAACAAACAAACTCCACACACAGAAAGACAGTCGCCTTGAGTCAGGAATCGAACCCAGGCAGTGCTTGCTGTACTGCACCGCCGTGGTGCAGGTGAGGTGACCGTGACCCCGTGTCCCTGTGGTGTCCTCGTGTCCCGTGCACAGAGAAGTCGAGCGCCATGTCGACGCTGGTGCCACGGGCTCTGCTGCCCGAGGACACGGGGGACTACTTTCGCTACGCGGGCTCGCTGACGGCGCCGCCGTGCCGCGAAGGACTCCTGTGGACTGTGCTGCGCATGCCTGTGCCCATCTCCCGAAGCCAGGTGCGTGCACGCCTTGTCGTCTCTCCACACACACACGCACGCGCGTGCGTGTGTCTGTGCGGGTCTTTGTGTGTCTGTTTGTGTCGGTAGTGCAACTCGGCGACTCGAGTTCGATTCCCTCTCACGGCCAGCACTAGTGACGATTATCTGAACCGGTCCTGGGCCTCCCCTAGGTCGACTCAGCCTCAAATGAGTACCTGGTGCAATGTATAAACATCGCCACTGGGGAGACAAAGGTGGCTGGGCATGTTGCTGGCTACCCACCCCCTCATGTGCCGTGCCGGCCTTCATAGGTGCGACTCGCTAACCGCACTGGCCCCAAAAGTCTGTTTCGGTGATACTTGTGTGTGTCCCATTTTACCTATGACCCCGTCTCTTCCTTCTGGCCCCGTCTCCCCTCTGACCCCCCACCTCTTCCTGGAACCCCGCCCCCCACGTCTCCGCCGTGGCAGCTGTCGCGCTTCTGCGGGATCTTCACGACGGAGCGCTTGGGCTTCAGCAAGGTGGTGGACTACTTGCGCGACAACTTCCGCCCGGTGCAGGCCGGCTTCTCGGGTGCCGTGTTCACCTCGCGCGCCAACCGCACCGGCCCCGGTGAGCGAGCGTCCTCCCCGGGTCCCCTCGGTTAGCCGATCCCACGCGGGTGGGGTACGGCGTCGGGTAGCTCGCATTCCCTCACGTAGACGTCCAGCAAAGTGCGGAAGAGGAGGCCGAGGTGCCGCTCCTCGGGTGGCGGCGGCGGCGGCACCCCCAAGACGAGAAACATCGTGGCTTGACTGAGGTCGAACGATGTCTGCGGCGGGAAGCTACAATGGTCTCTCCCAGGAGTCACGCCGTGTTGCAGACGGAGAGGGGAAGCTCCAGATGTCTCACCTGGAGACGGAGAGTCTCTCCTGCTGAGCGGGGGGGGGGGTTGGGGGCTCTCGCACGCTCCAGCGGCGCTCGTCCGGACCGCATGGCGCCGTCGGAATTCCGCGATCGCCGGGCGAGACGGGAGGGGAGCACCAATCAAACGCCATGCGGCACGCTCGGTGGGGCGGCCCCGTGGGTGGGGGGTGGGAACCATGCACCGCCCCCCCCCCCCCACCGCGATGCCCCGTGTCGCCGCGACTTCTGTCGTAAGAGACGCTTCTCGGCTGCGCTCGCGAGCGGAGATTATCCACGTGGGATGCATCGCGTCCTTCTCATCCTCCTGCTCGCAGGAGGCAACGCTCGCCGTGAGCCCGGATGGGCGCGCGTGTTGGGAGCGGCGGTGCGGCAGTGAGCGCACCGCGCCACGAACCTGCCGACACGAGACCCGTTCCCACTCACGGCCACAAGCACCGGTGATGAATATCCTTACCAGACCTGGCCCTTCCCCCAGGTTGACTCAGCCTTAAAGACGAGAAGCTGTTGCGGTGCGTAAACATCATCGCTGACTGGGGAGACAACGGCACTTGCTCCAGCTGGCTGAATGTTTACACGGGGGATCTTTACCTTTAACTTTGCACACCCTTAACTGCCCCTCTCAGAGTCTGGACTCGTCAGAGAGTACACATTTGCCTTGGCAAGAAACTTTACCAATTAAAATTCAATTATATTTTCCTTTAAAGTTTTGACAAAAAAATAATATCGACATGCCTCCTGCCTGCGTCCAATTTCTGTGACAAAACGGTACGTGATTTTTTTCTAAAGTGGCATGCGAAATGGAAAACCCCCCACCCACAACACGCACCGGGAGAGTTTGCGGGTCGTTGCTCCTTGCGCCGAGAGCGATGTGGTGCCAGCAATCATCGACAACATCGGCCGGCTGCAACTCAGTCCCGGAGTCCTCGGGGGGGCTGAGGGTGGGGTGGGGGGGCCCTTCTTTTCCCCCATGGGCAAGGATGCAGCCTCGGTGGGTATCGGTGTGTGGGTGTCACTGTGCGGGTGTGTGGGTGTTGGTGTGCGGGTGTGTGGGTGTCGGTGTGCGGGTGGGCAGGTGTGTGGGTGTCGGTATACGGGTGTCGGTGTGCGTATGTGTGGGTGTCGGTGTGTGGGTGTGTGGGTGTGTGGGTGTCGGTGTGCGGGTGTGCGGGTGTGTGGGTGTGTGGGTGTCGGTGTGCGGGTATGCGGGTGTGCGGGTGTGTGGGTGTATGGGTGTGTGAATGTGGGTGTCGGTGTGCGGGTGTATGGGTGTGTGGGTGTCGGTGTGCAGGTGTGTGGGGGTGTGTGGGTGTGTGGGTGTGCGGGAGTGTGGGTGTCGGTGTGCGGGTGTGTGGGTGTGTGGGTGTCGGTGTGCAGGTGTTGGGGTGGTGGGTGTGTCGGTGTACAGGTGTGCGTGTGTGTGGGTGTCAGTGAGCGGGTGTGCGGGTGTATGGGTGTGTGGGTGTCGGTGTTTTCGGGTTTGCGGATGTGTGGGTGTGCGGGTGTATGGGTGTGTGGGTGTGTCGGTGTTTCGGTGTGTGGGTGTCAGTGTGCGTGTGTGTGGGTGTCGGTGTGCGGGTGTCGCTGTGCTGGTGTCGCTGTGCTGGTGTCGATGTGCGGGTGTGCGGGTGTCGGTGTAGGGGTGTCGGTGTGAGGGTCTCGATGTGCAAGTGTCGGTGAGTTGGTGTCGGTGTGCGGGTGATGGCGTGTGGGTGTGCGGGTGTGTGGGTGTCGGTGTGCGGGTGTGCGGGTGTGTGGGTGTGTGGGTGTCGGTGTACGCGTGTGTGGGTGTGTGGGTGTCGGTGTGTGGGTGTCGGTGTGTGGGTGTCGGTGTGCGGGTGTCGGTGTGCGGGTGTGTGGGTGGCGGTGTGCAGGTGTGCAGATGTGTCGGTGTGTGGGTGTCGGTGTGCGGGTATGCAGGTGTGCGGGTGTCGGTGTGCGGGTGTGAGGGTGTGCGGGTGACGGTGTGCGGGTGTGTGGGTGTCGCTGTGCGGGTGTCGGTGTGCGGGTGTCGGTGTGAGGGTGTCGGTGTGCGGGTGTGTGGGTGTCGCTGTGCGGGTGTCGGTGTGCGGGTGTCGGTATGAGGGTGTCGGTGTGAGGGTGTGAGGGTGTGCGGGTGTCGGTATGCGAGTGTGAGTGTGATACCATCAGTAGGCCTGGGCTCTGGGTTGTTCTTCGTGGTTTCAGAGTCCCTGACCCGCTCCTCACGATCATTAAGGACCTTCATGATGGTGAGCGGGCCCGGGTAAAACTACATGGCCGGGAGTCAGAGCCATTCGCTGTACACCTTGGGGTACGACAGGAATGTCCTCTGGCTCCCACATTATTTAACATCTATTTCGACTGCGTAGTTCGTGAAGCCTTCAATAGCTGTACCGGGGGAATTACCATTTGGTACAGATATAATGGGAGGCTGATCGACGCCTGGGTGCGATCAAGGGATGGCTCCCTATTGGTCAACCACGTTATGTATGCCGATGATTTGGTAATAGCTGCTCATTCAGAAGAGGAGTTGGAGACGCTGCTGCTGAGACTGGAGCGTGCCACTAAGAGGTGGGGCCTTACCATCAGCCCCACCAAAACTAAGCACCTGCCTGGGTATTTTGTACCATCGGGCACTCCACCCCCACAACTCTCAATCGGTGATGGGGCAGTTGTGGAGAGAGTGGAGAGTTTCCCATACCTGGGCAGTGTGCTTATGACCGGCTCCAGTTTATCAGCAGAGGTCTCACTCCGAATCAGTCGAGCGGCAATATCTTTTCATCGGTTGCGTAACGCTGTGTGGAAGCTACCTGGTCTGTCGCTCCGCACGAAGCTTCAGGTCTTCTCGGCCACGGTCATTCCCTCCCTTCTCTACGCTTGCGAAACGTGGACCCCCCTAGTGGAGCATCTTCGCCGGTTGGAAACATTTAGGCTGGCCTGCCTACGATCCATCCTGGGTTTAACCAGGCTGGATTGTGTGAGGAGCTCACAAGTCCTTGAAAGATCTGGGCAAAGTCCCATCAGTGAGCTCCTCCGGCAGGCAAGGCTGCGTTGGCTGGGTCATGTAGCCCGCATGCCCAGCCACCGCATGCCTAAACAGCTTTTGTTCGGCCGGATCGAGGGGGCTAAACGGGCGCGGCACGGGCTAGAGAAGAGATGGAGTGATGTGGTACAGGAGGACGTGGAGCTGAGTGGACTTGCCGATGACTGGTACCAGCGGTGTCAAGATCGGCCTCAGTGGAGGAGGCTCGTGAAGGACGCTACTGGGCAGTTGGAGGCAGTCGCCCTCCAACAACAACGGAGGGCGGAGGAGCGACGCTCACAACAACGAGCGGAGCGCCGGGTGGCTAAAGCACAGCAAGTTGGCACAGTAGGGGGCACAGGTGGTGCATCAGCCAGTCATCTCGGTCATCTCGGTCAGTCGACCCGTGGCACCTGGGTCTGCCCCGTGACCTCCTGCCAACGGGCGTTCGACACTTCACGTGGCCTCAGGGTGCACATGGCCTGGCACAAGCGTCGTGGTGACGTCACCGCCACTTAGTGGCGAATGGCGGTTGTTGTGTCGGTGTGCGGGTGTGTGGGTGTCGGTGTGCTGGTGTCGGAGTGCGGGTGTCGGAGTGCGGGTGTTGGTGTGCGGGTGTCAGTGTGCGGGTGTGCGGGTGTCGGTGTGCGGGTGTCGGAGTGCGGGTGTCGGTGTGCGGGTGTCGGTGTGCGGGTGTGTGGGTGTCGGTGTGCTGGTGTCGGAGTGCGGGTGTCGGTGTGCGGGTGTCGGTGTGCGGGTGTCAGTGTGCGGGTGTGCGGGTGTCGGTGTGCGGGTGTCGGAGTGCGGGTGTCGGAGTGTGGGTGTCGGTGTGCGGGTGTCGGTGTGCGGGTGTCGGTGTGTGGGTGTCGGAGTGTGGGTGTCGGTGTGCGGGTGTCGGTGTGCGGGTGTCGGTGTGCGGGTGTCGGTGTGCGGGTGTGCGGGTGTCGGTGTGCGGGTGTCGGTGTGCGGGTGTCGGTGTGCGGGTGTCGGTGTGCGGGTGTCGGTGTGCGGGTGTCGGAGTGCGGGTGTCGGAGTGCGGGTGTCGGTGTGCGGGTGTCGGTGTGCGGGTGTCGGTGTGCGGGTGTCGGAGTGTGGGTGTCGGTGTGTGGGTGTCGGTGTGTGGGTGTCGGTGTGTGGGTGTCGGAGTGTGGGTGTCGGTGTGCGGGTGTCGGTGTGCGGGTGTCGGTGTGCGGGTGTCGGTGTGCGGGTGTCGGTGTGCGGGTGTCGGTGTGCGGGTGTCGGTGTGCGGGTGTCGGTGTGCGGGTGTCGGTGTGCGGGTGTCGATGTGCTGGTGTCGGTGTGCGGGTGTCGATGTGCTGGTATTCGTGTGCAGAAAACGCCGTGATGTTCAGATGTGGAGACCCACGCAACATTTCCGATTAAAGATCCGGCGGAGTTCGACTCCGCCACAGTTCGACTCCGCCGCGTGTTTTTCTCTCCCTTCATCTGGCGGTCGTGCCTGTGTCCGTACCCACACCCGAACCATAAACCCCCCCGCTCCCCCCCCACCACTGTGAGCAAACAACCACAACGTTAGCATAGCTAACCCCCGCCCCCGCCTACCCCGTCTACGCTGCTCCTTCTTCTTAGCACAGCACTCAACGTACGCGCCAGATATTGGCCATCGATGGCCAACCTGTGGGCCAAGCAGGGCCACACCCAGACCCAGTCCCCCCATCCTAACACCCCCGGCCGATCCCCAATCGCGACCCTCGCCGTGCCAATCCGTTAGCTGCTCGGGGCACCTTCGCCAATCGGCCCCCAGGGGGTGTGGAGGCCCGGCCGGCTCGCTACGCCAAATTGCTCACTTAATTTGATGTTATTTGATTTCGACTACGGCTCTCTCTCTGTGTATATATAGAAAGAAAAAAAGTACAAATGTATTTAAAAATATACACACGCAAATATATATTCCGTCTCTTTTACTGTTTATATCGTGGAATAATTCTGGAGGATTCATACATATTTAATAATGCCAGGGCAGAGCCCAATACATCATCGAGCAAACAGAAATGTCAGCTCATTTTCACATATTTAATGACTTGATGTAACGTAACCTTTTCCAATATTAATGTGCCGTCACCACTTCTGATATTAACGCCACTTTATATACAGCACAAACTTCCCGTTCGCCACACACACACAAATATATATTTATGAATTAGTTGTTTGGACAATCATGCGATTGTTATTACGATGATGGAAAAGGGCAAAATGGTTTCTTCCTTGGGCAAACGTCGCAGCCTGGTGAGTTCAACTCAGTGGATACTTGTAGCCTGCGTGTGGTGCGGTGTGTGCGGTGTGTAAACATCGCCACTCGGGAGACAAAGGTGGCCAGGCGTGGTGGTTGCTGGCCACCAACCTCCTTCGTGTGCCGTGCCAGCCTCCATAGGTGCTACTTGCTGAAAGCACCTGCCCCAAAAGTCTGTTAAGGCTGTTAAGGCTATACTTGGGTAGATCTTTGTCTGCGTGCTTTTGTGGGAAGCGGTCGTGTAGTTGGCGAGCTGCGCTATAAACCTGGTCACCCGAGTTCGATTCCCGCTCACGGCCATCAATGCCAGTGATGATTATCTGCACCAGTCCTGGGCCTCCCCGAGGTCGACTCAGCCTCATATGAGTACAACACCAGGTGCGGTGTGTAGTAAAGATCTTAGTTTTTCTGGGGAGCGGTCGTGTAGTTGTTTAGCCCACCATGCTACAAAGCCGTTCACGACCAATAACAGTGGCGAAAGTTTAAACCGCTGCTGGGACTGGCCCTCGAGGTGCGGTGTGCAAACATCAGCACTGGGGAGACAATCGGCCGGGCGTGGTGCTGACCAGACCTCATCGGTCCTCACTAACCGCACTTGTCCCACACAGTCTGGTAAAGGCTATCCGCGGGATTTTTGTCTGTGTGTGTTGCGTGCCGCCTGTACGTACAAGTACAACGTTTGGTTTACGAGCGGGTGAAGGAAGGTGCCATTCGAAGGGACAGCATCGAAGAGCGTCACGGCTGATGATAATGGAGGATAGATGGAAGGGAAGATAGGAGAGGGAAACGGTGGCAGAGCGGTGCTCTTCATGCGACGCGCTGAAGATAGGCGATAGATTGAGAAAAAAAATCGGTCCTGGACATCGACCCAAGGGCAACGAGGACACGACGAGGCGGATGGGAGATTCTGTCGTCCCGCAGGGGTCATGAGGCACTGTGCACGGATCTCCCTAGTTGACCACGCGAATGCCGCACGATGAACGCTCACCCCTCCGGGGGGGCTAGCGCGCCTCTCTGTTTTTTGCGCGCCACGTGGATTCTTGAATCTTAAACTTCGCCTCGAGGTGGTGCAGGCCAGATGCGTTCAATTACGCGTCAAAGTTAGGGATTTAACACGGACGTTGTACACCGAACGCTGTCCGATTTTAATTATTTTTTTGCAGGCCATAACCGGGCCAAATCGAGGGGACGATGGCCGCCTCTGCAAGGCAACAGAGCCCCTCTCTCTCCCCCTCCCTCCCGGGCCCCCCCCGCCCCGGGCCATAGACCCGCCCCCCACTGATGAGGTTTTACCTCCCTACGCAAATGTTCGCACGTATTTTTGTCGGGTTTGTTTTTAATTCAGGAAGTGGCGCAGAGGTCAGAGAAAGCTTGGGTTCGAATCTGGGTTTCAGCCACTGCCCTTGATGTGACCGGGTTCGCAAGCATGGCGAGTGGATGGTCTCAGCCTGGTCGCCATGAGTCCACGGGAGAAAAAAATGGATCGCATTAATTTGGCTTTTCACTCACAGAATCAAAATATATCTGACTGCCGTTGCGACGAACATTTCCCGTACAGGGCGACCGCACGTGTACATGTGCCAGCATCGTGTTGTTACAAAGAGGTCACGCTAAGGGATCTCAGGAGTAGTTCTGTGACACCTCCTTGCGCGAGATGTTTCTGAACAAAACGGTAGCGGCGAACGTCGTGTGACCCTGGGCCCCTCTGTCCCGTGCCCCCCCCCCCCCCCCGCCCTGATGGCTATGCTCACGGCAACCTCCCAAGTGAAATTGGAGCGCCGAGGTCATCCTGGCGTGGAGCCCCAGCGGCGAAGGCAGCGGCGTAGCTGGCGAGTGCACAGGCCGGTGCAACTGCACCCCCCCCCCCCCACCGCCGTGTGGCCTACGGAAGGGCGCAGGTGTCGGGGCTGTGACGAGAGAGGGAGGGGGATGAGGTGGGGGATGAAATGAGGACATGCATTATAATGAGGTCGCACTCATTACATGCAACGTGCTTGTTGCAAATTAAACACAATGCCTCACTGATGTCGTCCAGGAACATAAACCATCACGCAAACTCCGGTCATCCTCGCAGCAGCGGCTTTTGGTTGGCCATCGAACAAAGACGGTCACTGCATTACCGCGTGCTTTCAGATGCGCTTCTGCGGCCGTCTGGAATGCCTCTTCCAATATTAGGAAGCCACTGAAGCTACGCACTTTTAAATAATCTGTATTGAACACTCATTTCTTTACAACTGCTTTTTGTTTTTAGTTTGTTGTGCTTCCCCATGCACCTCCAATTAGTAAGGTTGTCTACGTACGGTGCGAAAGAAGTTCAAAATACATAGCACGGTTGGCTACGTGCAGTGCGAAATAAGTTGAACATACACAGCACGTTTGGCGGCACCAGTTGTAGTGGATTCAACTGAGTCGCAGACGTACTTCTTGGAGGCAACACATTATTTATTAACACCAACACATAACACAAATGGGTTACTGCCCCTGTACCAGATAACCTATGGTGGTGGACCACCAGGCTAACTACGCTAGTTACTGGGAGTAGCTACAATGGACAGGACCCGAGCTGGGGTCCTCGTCCACATATTGGTGACTTCTTCTTGGACGTAGATTGTAGATCTTCAGATGACGGCAGCAACGCTGAACCCCGGTCCCTGTGGGGACCCCGTTTACATGCTCCCGGATCGTGGCTGGCCCCGCCCTTGGCCACGACCACTTTCGAGAAACCTCTTGTCGTTTCTCGGATCTCACCTTGACACGTGACCACCCCCTAGCCCCCACCTGGGGCCCTAGTGTAGATCTTACTGGTCACGTGCCTTCCGGGGTCACCCAGAGTGCCACGGCCCGGGGTAACCTCACCCCATGGCTGACACTTTCATACTCCCTCCCGTAGGGGTCAGCACTGCACGCCACGCGTGGTGCTACTGAGCGCTATCCCAGCGCTCACCGAGCCCCCTCTAGAGCCGGTACTACACCCACCTATGGGGTGTCCGCGATGGCGATGCATCGCACGTCGTGCCTCGCTAGGGCCGGCATTACCCATCCACGATGTCGCTACACATACGGTGCGAAAGAAGTTGAACATACGTACATAGCAAGGTTGGCTATGTATGGTGTGAAAGAAGTTCACCATACTTAAATAGCACTGTTGGCTACATACATCATGAAAGAAGTTCAACATATGTACTGTCTTGCCTCACGGCAGATGTGGAGCGTACGTTCACAGGAAGTTCCTGTTTTTTTATGCTAATTTTGGTCACGTGACCAGGAGGTGACGATGTTAGATTTTCAGTGAACCACGCGGGCATCTGCCATCTTACTGATAATTCAAGATGGCGGCACGCGTCACATCTTAGTGAGACCACAGCCGCACTTGTCCATTGTGGGAGCTTAAGAAGCATTGTCTGTAAGTTTGTTTATATTTCTATAATATTGGCAATTCTGTTGTAATGTTGGAATGACCGTTATAGTGATGTAAATGCCTTTATGGTGCCGTTAAGTTGTTGTAGTAAATACGAGGCCTAGTTAGTAACGAAGCCTGCGACTTTCCTTATTGTGGATGTTACTTGTGATTTAGTAGGTCGAGTCAGACTTGTGCCTATGTTGCGGTCCTGAGAGTAAAGATGACGAAGTATCTCATCCACAGTTTAGTGGTATGTGTAATGCTGTACATTTGGGGTGCAGTGGAATGAATACACGATGTGCCTGTATGCAACACACCGGCTTGTACTCTTGTCTAGATGTTCAGTGGTCATGTAGGGGCCTGGTCCGTCCAGGATCTATTGTTATCTAAGACAATGTTCTGATGCTGTGGTGTTCATTGTTTTGGTGTTTCCGGATTATAACAGATGCTGTATCTGTCTTCTTAGGTTTTTTCGGTAAAGTCACGTAGAAAGTAAAATAAAATAAAAACAAAAATCACGACGTTTCGGAGGCAACACAAGTCTCCGTCATCAGGTGGGACCGTCACAGCCAGATTAGCTGTATCAAGTGAGGCAATGATTCAAGATGTAATCCCTTAAAAGCGAGTTGAGGGGGGAGGGAGAGGGAGGGGGGGAGCTCATCAGACTATGGTAGCCAATGAAAGGAACGTATCGGGAGGGAGGGGGGGCGAGGCCAAAAGGGTGGGCGATGGACGTGGAAGCGCTTGTGCGCAAGCGGCCAATTACTGCACACGCCAACACAATGGAGCGATTGTGCGCAAGCGGCCAGCCACTGCACCCGCCAACACAATGGGCAGAGAGGAGGAGGGGAGGTCTAATACACATGATAGACAAAAGAACGAAAATGATGATGGGTACAAACTTAGGGGGAGCTCATCAGACTATGGTAGCCAATGAATGGAACGTATCGGGAGGGAGGGGGGGCGGGGGGGGGGCGAGGCCAAAAGGGTGGGCGACGGACGTGGAAGCGCTTGTGCGCAAGCGGCCAATTACTGCACACGCCAACACAATGGAGAGAGAGGGGGAGGGGGGGTCTGATACACATGATAGACAAAAGAACGAAAATGCCCATGTTTATACCAATGCTGGCTGAACAATGAAGAGAGTACTGTTAAAATAACTGGGGATGTTAACACTCGGTAAAGTACAGTAAAATAGTGCCTGTCAGATAAGATGGTCCAAAAAATTTGTGATTAAGTTTTTTTGCGTGGTTGATAACATCTTTCCTTAGTAATCATTGGAAAGATGTTATCAACCACGCAAAAAAACTTAATCACAAATTTTTTGGACCATCTTATCTGACAGGCACTATTTTACTGTACTTTACCGAGTGTTAACATCCCCAGTTATTTTAACAGTACTCTCTTCATTGTTCAGCCAGCATTGGTATAAACATGGGCATTTTCGTTCTTTTGTCTATCATGTGTATCAGACCCCCCCTCCCCCTCTCTCTCCATTGTGTTGGCGTGTGCAGTAATTGGCCGCTTGCGCACAAGCGCTTCCACGTCTGTCGCCCATCCTTTTGGCCTCGCCCCCCCCCCCCCCCGCCCCCCCCCCTCCCTCCCGATACGTTCCATTCATTGGCTACCATAGTCTGATGAGCTCCCCCTAAGTTTGTACCCATCATCATTTTCGTTCTTTTGTCTATCCTGTGTATTAGACCTCCCCTCCTCCTCTCTGCCCAATTGTGTTGGCGGGTGCAGTGGCTGGCCGCTTGCGCACAATCGCTCCATTGTGTTGGCGTGTGCAGTAATTGGCCGCTTGCGCACAAGCGCTTCCACGTCCATCGCCCACCCTTTTGGCCTCGCCCCCCCTCCCTCCCGATACGTTCCTTTCATTGGCTACCATAGTCTGATGAGCTCCCCCCTCCCTCTCCCTCCCCCCTCAACTCGCTTTTAAGGGATTACATCTTGAATCATTGCCTCACTTGATACAGCTAATCTGGCTGTGACGGTCCCACCTGATGACGGAGACTTGTGTTGCCTCCGAAACGTCGTGATTTTTGTTTTTATTTTATTTTACTTTCTACGTGACTTTACCGAAAAAACCTAAGAAGATGATTCCTTGCAGTCACGAAAGCTTCAAATCTAGAATTAATGCTGTATCTGTGTTTTCTCACCAGTTTTACCTTGTTACAATCAATAAATGACGATTGGAGTTGGACGTTCATCCTGGCTCCGAGGGTTTATTGAACGCAAGGTTATCTACTCGACTAGCGGTGCAACGCAGCGCACAGCGAGGCCGAGATAGTAGAAAGACAGTCTTCTTGAAGCTCCCAGCCAGCCCTGCAGCCAGCCCTGCAGGCAGCTCTGCAGCCAGCCCTGCAGCCAGCCCTGCAGCCAGCCCTGCAGCCAGCTCTGCAGCCAGCCCTGCAGTCAGCCTGCAGCAAGCAAGGAGCTCTGCAACGAGTCTACATTAAAATCGTGCTGCAAGCATCGCAGCATGGAAAGCCTCAGTTCGGCAGGGAGAGATGCTGAAGAAGGTGATTTAAACAATCCAGGACCTCCCATCCTGCCTCAAGAGGACCAAGGGAGTTCAAGGCCCCAAAGAGAGGTCAGGTTGACACAACGGGCCTTGGAAATCTATGATGCTGAGAAACAGGACCTTGATGCCAGGATACAACGGGCATGGGACCGGGTTGAAGCAGATTTATCTGAAGCTTCAAACGCCTCAGACACAGTGGCCTCAATTCAGCGGGCCATCCAGCGAGTGAAGGTGAGCAGCTCAAGCTACAAGCTCCTGGAAAATAAATACATCTCCCCCCTGATGAAGGTGAAAACAGATGAGGGCATTGAAGGAGTGCGCACGCAAGAACACTTCCTTGAACTGCTCGATGATAATGTGCAGGCAGTGATACAAGATGCAATGGACCATGTGGAGGGCTTAAGAGAGACACGATCTCAGCACTCTGTCTCATCCAGGTCCACCACAAGATCTAAAACCTCAGCGCACTCACAGACATCATCTACTAGTATGGCAGCAGCTCAGGCACGTGCAGCAGCAGAAGCAGCAAACGCCCGTATTGCCTACATGGCCGAAGAGGAAGCCATGCTAATTGAAAGGGCTCGTATACAAGAAGAAGCAAGCATAGCAACTGCTGCCGCACGGAGGAAAGCAGAGCTCGCAGAGCAAGAAAGTATATTAGCAACTGCTGCCGCACGGAAGAAAGCAGAGCAAGAAAAAGCAGAGCTTGAAGAGCAGGAGAGTACATTAGCAGCTACTGCCACACGGAAGAAAATTGAGCTGGATGCTAAGTTAAGCACCCTACAACTCAAAAGGGAAGCAGCTGCTGCAAGGGCCCAGGCAGAGGTGCTCGAAGCAGCAGCCAACCTGGATAAGGAAGAGAATTGGAGTGAGTTTGGCACGCAGATACCTGTCAAGGACCGTGATCAACTCACCAGAAAAAATATTTTGGACTGGTCTGAACAATGCATCTATGCTCCTCCACCAAACCATACTGAACAAAGGGTGGACGTTCAGGCTTCGCCATCTTCACACTGAATGAACATGAATGCTGACTACGGGAATGGTGGAAATGCATATCCTACCCTGAGAGTTAGTCGCCGACTCAGCGTCGTGCTCGTGGGGTCAGACGTGGATGCACCAAGTCAGACCCACATTCCAGACAGTCACATAAGGGGATCCAACCAACGTGATCGAAACCCTTTGGGCCCACAGTCTAACGCCATCGCGAATGACGGCATGCAAGGCAATACAGCCAATAATGCCACCTCACAAGCGCCAGTATGGACACACCCTGGATCAGCAGGACTAGGGGACTTTGCTAGGTAGCTGGCTCACCGCGAACTAATCAACACAGGACTCGTTAAGTTTGATGACCACTCTTAGAACTATCGAGCCTGGAGATCTACCTTCAGGAATGCAATCCGAAATGCAGACATCTCTGCAAGTGAAGAACTGGACCTGTTGGTGAAATGGTTAGGAAATGAATCTGCAGAGTACGCAAAGAGGATCCGGTCAGCAAACATTGACGACCCCACCTCAAGCCTGCATGCGGTGACTCCTCCTCGCACCGGGCCCGTGCCGAGCGCGCGGCACCCCGGGGCGACGAGCAGGAGTTTCTCTGTGAGAGGATCCGTCACCGCACCTGTGCGGTGACGTTGTGGTGGTGGCGGTGGGGACAGTGGCGGCGATGGGGAACGGAGCGAATAATCAACGGGGGAGAGAGAGAACTCCGGTCGCGCTGGTGGTGGTCCGTGCGGGGTGGGGGGCAGCTGTTATGAGAATGGGGGGCGTGGGGGTGATGAAGGTGGTGGTTGTTGGGCGGGGGGGGCGGTGGTGGTGGTAGGAGCGGGGGCTGTAGCGGTCGGCGTGGACTGGGCTCAGGAGGAAACCCGGCGACAGTTTAATTTCCGCTCGCGATCAACACGATCATCTGAGCAGATCGTGGACCCGGTGCGGTGGTATGTAAACATCGTCACTGGGGAGACAAAGGTGGCCAGGGGTGGTGCTTGGCCACCCACCCCTCGTGCATCGTGCCGGCCTTAATAGGCGTTCGCTAACAGCACTTATCTGTCGAAGGTTTTACCGGGGACATATTTGGGGGCGAGGGGCAGCGGTGGTGCGGGCGAGGGGGTATTTGGTTTTGTGGGGGCCGTTGTGGTAAGATGGGACGATGTGGTAAGTCTGTGTGTGTGTGTTGAACTTGTTTCTCACCATACAAATCAATTTATAACATTTTTGACATGCGTTTTTCTGGATTTTTGTGTTGTTATTCTGTCTCTCACTGTTCAAATTAACCTACCATTAAAATTATAGACTGATCATTTATTTGTCAGTGGGCAAACGTACAAAATCAGCAGGGGATCACATACTTTTTTCCCTCACTGTATGTGGTAAGTGGGGGGCGATATGGTAAGTGGGGGGCTATGGGGTCTGCGTAGAGATGGGCACCAGGATGGAGTCTCGCTGCTGTGGTGGCCCCTCCGCGTCCGTTGATCGCACCGTGGATTTATCGATGGCGCTGATTGACGGGCGGCACTGGCAGGAGGCTGATAGAGGCATTGATGAGTGCGATGATGTGAGCGATGGAGTCTTGAAATGGCGATGGTGAGCACTGTGACAATATTTGTTTATTTATGATGATGATGTTGACATGATGATGCATTCAAGGACGATGTCCCGTAGATGATAATAATTTAGTTGATGTATTATCCAAATAATTATTTGGATAATCATGATTTTGATGCTGAGTGACACGATGATGTCGATGATGATGAGTGAGATGATGATGATGGTGATTGAGATGATGATGATGCCAATGATGATGGTGAGTGAGATAATGATGAGTGAGATGATGGTGATAGTGGGTGAGATGATGATGGTGAGTGAGATGATGATGGTGGCGATGGTCGTGACGTAGACGACGTGGCTTGGATAGTGGATGAGGACCGTGAGTTTAGGACCGTGAGTTTAGGCACGAGAGCGAGCAGCTCTCGATTGAAAGGTCGCGACTTCGTACGCTGCCCATTGGTCGACTCATCGTCCCTCTGGGGGTCAATGCAATGAGCACCACTTGTGGGGAGGTCAACAGTGGTTGTCCTGCAGATGGACTCGCCATTGCCACATTAATGTGGAATTTCCATCAATGGCTCAGGGTTGTTAATGGGGGAGAATTACCACCTCAATGCTAATTGGGGGAGGAAATCAGCTGTATGTATTATGGCGATTATGATTTAAATAATAATGATGACGATGGTGATACTGGGTACAATTATCATGATGATAATGATGATAGTGATGATGATGTAGATGACGGTGGCAAGGCTGATGGTGATGGTGACGATGGTGGCGAGGATGATGTTGATGGTGACGACGATGATGATGATGATGACGATGTGTCTCCGCAGTCTGCACGGCCGTGCCGCAGCGCGTGTGGGTCGAGGAGTCCGATTGGTCCACGGTGCGGGTGCGCTGGGGACGAGCGCGTGTCGTTGCCGGTGGCGACGCCGCCTCCGTCGCTGTGGTGATGTACGCCGTGTCCATGGAGCGCTCCGGGGAGGGACGGAGACTTACGCGGCGCACCCACGGAGAGACAGATACGGTGAGACACACACACAGGCACACTCACGTACAGGCACACAAACTGTCTAACACGTAGGCT
>NW_027614869.1:17500-20029 GCF_965212315.1 Lampetra planeri | reverse complement strand
GTCGCCAAATATCGTACGAACGCCGTGAAACTTCCACAGGCTTTTTCAGCAGATTTGCACGTGCACTCAAAAAAGTCAAAATTTTTACACATAGACCCCATCAAACGGGAGAAATTGGCCGGGATTGCTCTCATGTGCGTTACGGGGCATCGTTTCTCTCGCGCCGAATTCCATCGAGCTGGGAAATCGCTCATTTTTGCGTCGCCAAATATCGTACGAACGCCGTGAAACTTCCACAGGCTTTTTCAGCAGATTTGCACGTGCACTCAAAAAAGTCAAAATTTTTTACACATAGACCCCATCAAACGGGAGAAATTGGCCCGGATTGCTCTCATGTGCGTTACGGGGGCATCGTTTCTCTCGCGCCGAATTCTCTCGAGCTGGGGAAATCGCTCATTTTTGCGTCGCCAAATATCGTACGAACGCCGTGAAACTTCCACAGGCTTTTTCAGCAGATTTGCACGTGCACTCAAAAAAGTCAAAATTTTTACACATAGACCCCATCAAACGGGAGAAATTGGCCCCGGATTGCTCTCATGTGCGTTACGGGGCATCGTTTCTCTCGCGCCGAATTCTCTCGAGCTGGGAAATCGCTCATTTTTGCGTCGCCAAATATCGTACGAACGCCGTGAAACTTCCACAGGCTTTTTCAGCAGATTTGCACCTGCACTCAAAAAAGTCAAAATTTTTACACATAGACCCCATCAAACGGGAGAAATTGGCCCGGATTGCTCTCATGTGCGTTACGGGGCATCGTTTCTGTCGCGCCGAATTCCATCGAGCTGGGAAATCGCTCATTTTTGCGTCGCCAAATATCGTACGAACGCCGTGAAACTTCCACAGGCTTTTCCAGCAGATTGGCACGTGCACTCAAAAAAGTCAAAATTTGTACACATAGACCCCATCAAACGGGAGAAATTGGCCCGGATTGCTCTCATGTGCGTTACGGGGCATCGTTTCTCTCGCGCCGAATTCTCTCGAGCTGGGAAAATCGCTCATTTTTGCGTCGCCAAATATCGTACGAACGCCGTGAAACTTCCACAGGCTTTTTCAGCAGATTTGCACCTGCACTCAAAAAAGTCAAAATTTTTACACATAGACCCCATCAAACGGGAGAAATTGGCCCGGATTGCTCTCATGTGCGTTACGGGGGCATCGTTTCTGTCGCGCCGAATTCCATCGAGCTGGGAAATCGCTCATTTTTGCGTCGCCAAATATCGTACGAACGCCGTGAAACTTCCACAGGCTTTTCCAGCAGATTGGCACGTGCACTCAAAAAAGTCAAAATTTGTACACATAGACCCCATCAAACGGGAGAAATTGGCCGGGATTGCTCTCATGTGCGTTACGGGGCATCGTTTCTCTCGCTCCGAATTCCATCGAGCTGGGAAATCGCTCATTTTTGCGTCGCCAAATATCGTACGAACGCCGTGAAACTTCCACAGGCTTTTCCAGCAGATTTGCACGTGCACTCAAAAAAGTCAAAATTTTTACACATAGACCCCATCAAACGGGAGAAATTGGCCGGGATTGCTCTCATGTGCGTTACGGGGCATCGTTTCTCTCGCGCCGAATTCTCTCGAGCTGGGAAATCGCTCATTTTTGCGTCGCCAAATATCGTACGAACGCCGTGAAACTTCCACAGGCTTTTTCAGCAGATTTGCACGTGCACTCAAAAAAAGTCAAAATTTTTACACATAGACCCCCATCAAACGGGAGAAATTGGCCCGGATTGCTCTCATGTGCGTTACGGGGCATCGTTTCTGTCGCGCCGAATTCCATCGAGCTGGGAAATCGCTCATTTTTGCGTCGCCAAATATCGTACGAACGCCGTGAAACTTCCACAGGCTTTTTCAGCAGATTTGCACCTGCACTCAAAAAAGTCAAAATTTTTACACATAGACCCCATCAAACGGGAGAAATTGGCCCGGATTGCTCTCATGTGCGTTACGGGGCATCGTTTCTCTCGCGCCCGAATTCTCTCGAGCTGGGAAATCGCTCATTTTTGCGTCGCCAAATATCGTACGAACGCCGTGAAACTTCCACAGGCTTTTTCAGCAGATTTGCACCTGCACTCAAAAAAGTCAAAATTTTTACACATAGACCCCATCAAACGGGAGAAATTGGCCCGGATTGCTCTCATGTGCGTTACGGGGCATCGTTTCTGTCGCGCCGAATTCCATCGAGCTGGGAAATCGCTCATTTTTGCGTCGCCAAATATCGTACGAACGCCGTGAAACTTCCACAGGCTTTTCCAGCAGATTTGCACGTGCACTCAAAAAAGTCAAAATTTTTACACATAGACCCCATCAAACGGGAGAAATTGGCCGGGATTGCTCTCATGTGCGTTACGGGGCATCGTTTCTCTCGCTCCGAATTCCATCGAGCTGGGAAATCGCTCATTTTTGCGTCGCCAAATATCGTACGAACGCCGTGAAACTTCCACAGGCTTTTTCAGCAGATTTGCACGTGCACTCAAAAAAGTCAAAATTTTTACACATAGACCCCATCAAACGGGAGAAATTGGCC
>NW_027614869.1:5000-7500 GCF_965212315.1 Lampetra planeri | reverse complement strand
GCTCATTCACGGAAAACTTGGGAAACAAAACCTGCTGACACACACCACTTATGCATCGCATGAAGATTGCCATTGTCCATACACTTGTGCAGGTGCGATGGAAATATTTTCTCGTTTTGGTGTATGCTATATTTTTACAGACAGCTACCGACAAACGGTAGAAATTAGCGGGGATAGGCCTCAGACATTACCCAAAGCTCCGGGAACGTGAGCGACGCAAGACGAATGGGCATTTTAAAGCAGATCTATGGCAGTTACTGACAGTGCCTGGCGTGGGTTACTTGTCTCCGTTGTCGAGAGGGGAAGACGACCCATGTATATGTAAAGGGCGATTTTTTTAGCAACCGTTAAGGCTGTTTTTCCCCTTCACTTGTATCGAGAGGGAAGCAAAGAACATGTATGGCGTGTACGTTTTTTTACGAATTTTCATTAGCAATCTAACGACATGAATTGCGAAGACGTTTTTTGAACAATTGTATTCCTTTCCCAAAACATCGAGTGTTAGTGTATAAAACCGCTAGAGAAAATAAATTGGCAGGCGAAACTTAAAAAGGAGAGACCCATGAACAGCATGGCCAGGCGGCTCACCTCGACGTTTTTCCCCCGAGCAAAGTCCGCCGAGACCCCCTGTATCCCACGGGGATGTACTGGCGTGCACTTAAAGGTTGATGCCGCTCTGTTACTTGGGAAACGAACCACAAGCCAAATCCAGCTAATTTGTGAATGACTTAGCTCTCCTGCTTTCTCGAGAACGTGCTTTTTTCGTCGGATGAAACTTCCACAGGCTTTTCCAGCAGATTTGCACCTGCACTCAAAAAAGTCAAAATTTTTACACATAGACCCCATCAAACGGGAGAAATTGGCCCGGATTGCTCTCATGTGCGTTACGGGGCATCGTTTCTCTCGCGCCGAATTCTCTCGAGCTGGGAAATCGCTCATTTTTGCGTCGCCAAATATCGTACGAACGCCGTGAAACTTCCACAGGCTTTTTCAGCAGATTTGCACCTGCACTCAAAAAAGTCAAAATTTTTACACATAGACCCCATCAAACGGGAGAAATTGGCCCGGATTGCTCTCATGTGCGTTACGGGGCATCGTTTCTCTCGCGCCGAATTCCATCGAGCTGGGAAATCGCTCATTTTTGCGTCGCCAAATATCGTACGAACGCCGTGAAACTTCCACAGGCTTTTTCAGCAGATTTGCACCTGCACTCAAAAAAGTCAAAATTTTTACACATAGACCCCATCAAACGGGAGAAATTGGCCCGGATTGCTCTCATGTGCGTTACGGGGCATCGTTTCTCTCGCGCCGAATTCTCTCGAGCTGGGAAATCGCTCATTTTTGCGTCGCCAAATATCGTACGAACGCCGTGAAACTTCCACAGGCTTTTTCAGCAGATTTGCACGTGCACTCAAAAAAGTCAAAATTTTTACACATAGACCCCATCAAACGGGAGAAATTGGCCCGGATTGCTCTCATGTGCGTTACGGGGCATCGTTTCTGTCGCGCCGAATTCCATCGAGCTGGGAAATCGCTCATTTTTGCGTCGCCAAATATCGTACGAACGCCGTGAAACTTCCACAGGCTTTTTCAGCAGATTTGCACGTGCACTCAAAAAAGTCAAAATTTGTACACATAGACCCCATCAAACGGGAGAAATTGGCCCGGATTGCTCTCATGTGCGTTACGGGGCATCGTTTCTCTCGCGCCGAATTCTCTCGAGCTGGGAAATCGCTCATTTTTGCGTCGCCAAATATCGTACGAACGCCGTGAAACTTCCACAGGCTTTTTCAGCAGATTTGCACCTGCACTCAAAAAAGTCAAAATTTTTACACATAGACCCCATCAAACGGGAGAAATTGGCCCGGATTGCTCTCATGTGCGTTACGGGGCATCGTTTCTGTCGCGCCGAATTCCATCGAGCTGGGAAATCGCTCATTTTTGCGTCGCCAAATATCGTACGAACGCCGTGAAACTTCCACAGGCTTTTCCAGCAGATTTGCACGTGCACTCAAAAAAGTCAAAATTTTTACACATAGACCCCATCAAACGGGAGAAATTGGCCCGGATTGCTCTCATGTGCGTTACGGGGCATCGTTTCTCTCGCGCCGAATTCTCTCGAGCTGGGAAATCGCTCATTTTTGCGTCGCCAAATATCGTACGAACGCCGTGAAACTTCCACAGGCTTTTTCAGCAGATTTGCACGTGCACTCAAAAAAGTCAAAATTTTTACACATAGACCCCATCAAACGGGAGAAATTGGCCGGGATTGCTCTCATGTGCGTTACGGGGCATCGTTTCTCTCGCTCCGAATTCCATCGAGCTGGGAAATCGCTCATTTTTGCGTCGCCAAATATCGTACGAACGCCGTGAAACTTCCACAGGCTTTTTCAGCAGATTTGCACGTGCACTCAAAAAAGTCAAAATTTTTACACATAGACCCCATCAAACGGGAGAAATTGGCCGGGATTGCTCTCATGTGCGTTACGGGGCATCGTTT
>NW_027614868.1:0-20053 GCF_965212315.1 Lampetra planeri | reverse complement strand
GGCATTATCTGCTTTAGGAGCCCCAGATGGAGGTTGAGTTTGCACAGCACACACAGCAACAGCATTCATCCAACACGCTGACATGCAGCACTGGAAATTTCCTTTGTTCCGTGATCACATTTCGGGTTAAAAAAGCTCAGTCATGAACCTTGATTCCCTGTGGTCTGGAAATCGTCAGTGACTAAAGCTAAAGACTTTACACCTCTTACATATCTTGATACATTGGTTCATCACAGAGTTCATATGCATCCATCTGATCTTCATTCTGCACATGAAATACAACATTTCCTTCTGTTCATATGCTTGCCATGTTACCTTCAACATCCAGTCTCCGTGCTACCTTTACAACACTGCTTTTCTATATAGAATTGTATCCACGGACATTTTTGATCATCGCCATTTACTGTCTATTATAAATGCTCTTTGTGTGTATGTCATATACTGAACACAGCCATGTGTGCTGAAAACCTCCCTGACCACTGGCCATAGCTTCAGCCGAGTCGTTCAGTGTGTGTGAATGGTTTCAGGCTGCAACTGACAACTGTTTTGATGGTCAACTATTCATCAACAACTAGTCGACCAGTCAGATTATGAATTGCACAAAAAAACAACAATTTTTATTTATCCTTACAAAAACTAATAGGCTAGCAACTAGCGTGGGACCTAAGCTTACCAATCTGCGTCTGAACCTTCCAAAACATGCTTTCACTTTCACATGTTCATGCGTACGTCAATTTCAGCTCACAAATGTTGCATGTCACAGTGTTGAGGGTGAAATTTTCCCAAACGTAAGACCGTTTGTTGCACATTGGGGTTGCTGTAGCCGCTTCTCTGTGGCTGCTTCCTCAACTGTTCCCGGCAACTATGCATGTAGTATCAGCAAATCAAAGAGTTGAAACAAGTGAGATGACTACAGTGACCTCCTGGTCAAAAGCCCTACCCTCAAATTATTTTGGCCACAGCTGATGACAAAGCACCAGTGGGACATTCAGGGGTGCACAATACAAGTGAGGACCAAAACAAAGGAGCATAAAACATCTCACTTATCAAAGTACATGTACTCCAGAGACACGTGACAAACAACTCTTGCTTTTCCATGACTCTGAGTATAAACCTGCATTAACTCTTTCAAGAAGAGTGGGTGCTGCAAACATGCACATAAGAATGGATGTTAATGGACGTTTTAATTGAGATGTTATTTACATCCAAACTTCTTTCTGTCAGTTCATGCTCACAGAAATAGTTTGTTCATTTGTTATCGCCCGCTTTCTGCGGTTATGGGTCGTGGTTCTGTTGGAGCCAATCCCAGCTGGCAAACGGCAGAGGAACATTGGTTTTGAATCAGTTCTTCAAGTCTAAATAAGAAGTACAAAAATATCTAATATATAATATTTCTGTACTATGTCTGCAGCTTTGTCAGACAGGTGATCGGATCTCATCCTCATGCCGGATCAAAGGTTGATATCTAATCTGTTTCAGCGCTGAAATGAACTGCAGGTGTACTGAATGTCCCAAAAATGTAATCACATTAGCAATGTGTCCTGGTGTCAGAGACAGCAGTCAGCACTGTGGAACCCTGGCACCACCTCCCTTTGGCTGACCTTGTTGACACTACCTAACATGAACCATTTTGCCATCTCTATTTTATAATCAACACTGATGAGAAATGACAATGAATTTTCAATATATTATAAAGTTCTCTTGTGACACTGGGATGACAGGTCATGTGACGTTTCATTGAATACAGAAAAAACAGATTATTAAACAGATTCCTGTCTGCCCTCTTGATCTAATCTTGCCATAAAGGAAGAACCAAACACAGGTCCTGGCTGCGCTATTTTCAGAAAAGGCTGAAGAACAGGTCTAAGCTCGTCAACTGCCTGCATATACCATTAGCAATGTGAGTAATGTTCCGAAGCAACAGGCAGCTGTCTGAAGAGATGCTATCGCAGGCGACACTCTTGTGTATTCATGTGTTTTCATGCCATTCGTGTCCCTCCTCTGTCTCCATCTGAAGCCTAAAACCTCATACCTGTGTTCTCCTCCAAGCTTATCCACTCTCCGCCCTCGCAGTCTGACTGTAACCTCTATCCTTTCATTCGCTCTGTCACTCTGTCTCTCCAGTGCCACTCAGCCATGAACTAGCCAGTCAGGATTCTTGCGATCACACAGGTAAGCAGGTGATGTTCGTCATTTTAATCTTAGTCTGGCTGGCAGAGAGGAGGTGAGCATGTCTGGGGACTTGCGTGCAGCACAGGAATTTAGGAACAAAGGAAGGCGGATGCCGCCACCCTCCCTCCCCCACTGGCCTCTTGTCCCTTTATCTCTAAGGCCTCTAGGGAGCCCAGCAATTAGAGATACTGCCATGATGCTTCCCTTAAGTAATAACACGGGCCATGATTTGGTTAGACATAGTACAATCTAGTAAATTAAATAACAATATTACAGTACGTCCTTCCAGTGAGAGATTATTCAGTAGTAGATTACCCAACACAGTCCCCCTTCCTCTACATTTCCTTTTCCCAGCTTTATCTTCAATCAGCATGGTCGGGCTTATTACATTATTATGCTTTACATGGCGCCAGGGGCTGAGCTTCCTAGCGAAGGCTTAAAGACACAGTCACCCTGTGCACCAACGTATATTGGCTCATTCACCTCACTGAAGTCATGAAGTCAGATAAAACACCTCTCTGCGTTGTGAAAGTCAGGTGGACTTCGTGTCCTGACAGATGTTGCAGATGCTGACACCAGAAAGGCAAAGCTGCATGGCACAAAGACAAATAGGAGTAATCACCATGACTGGTGTCTAAAGATTAACACTACCTTTTGGACAATAACAGGGAAAACCTTGCATGGATTTTACCAACCTTGTCTGACACTCGTCAGCGTTATTAGACCCCAGTAGTCTCTTCTCCAGCAACTGACAGCGAATGTTGTGCTTCCTTTTCTTTATTGCTCAACAATACAAACCTGGCTTAACTATGAGGCAACAAATTTTGGATGTTAAATCCTCAAAGCAAGACAAGGTGGTGGTTACTAGAGCTCCAGAACAGCTGATATATAATGTAGTCACAGATTACATACATTTTAAAGTTTTTGCAAGCAGACAAACACGACCTGTGTAAAGCATCAGTGTGGAGACGTGTGGATGCAATTTCGTTTCATGTAATTGACCATTAGCAGTTATTTAATAAAAACATCTAACAGCCGCAGGCAGTTTTTCTTGATAAAACCCCACACATGTCTGTTTATTTCTTCACAGTGAAGCGATGACGCCTCAGTCTATGGTTAAAAACAAAGGATGAATAGAAGTTAGTGTAATGTCCCCACAGTTTTTAGCAGAACAAGAATGTGTGTGTGTGTGTGTGTGTGTGTGTGTGTGTGTGTGTCTGTTGGAAAGGTGCATGCGTCTGATGGTTTATCAGGTGAATCTCCATATGTCGATTGTGATGAATGTCCTGGTTGCAGGTCAAATTATCTGTGCCTCAACACTGCATACTGAATGATAAACAACATTTTTGTTCCTGACTCTTAAAATACAATAAATGGCCTGGTCGATAATGAGGCCACTTACCGTGGGTGGGTAGGGGTCAGTGTTGCCAGATGACCAGCCTGCAAACACTGCAGCTTTAGTCAATATAGTACGACAACTTAGGATGGTCAAAAGACGTTTTGTAAGCATAAGTGAGGTGTTTTCGTCCAGCCAGGAACAAACTGGCCATGCACCTTGTTTATTAAGCACTGTGCATTGCTGAGATTTGACATATATGTGTAAACAAACAAACAAACAAACAAACAAAATAACGGTCTATCTTCTATATTTCTTCTTTCTTCTTTCTGTCTGACTGTGCACAAATTATCTTCACACTATTTGGTTCTTGATATACACATTGGAGCAGTACAGCAGGTTTGAAGATACATTTGCGTTTTGCTATTGTAACAGGGTTTTAAATGTAAGGAACAGGAATAGACTTTATTGTCATTGCACACGAGTTACAACGCATGTATGTAGGGGCCACTCTGCACCACGAATGAAAGAGGAAAAATAAACAAATATAGCTAACATAGCTATAGTAAACATAGCTCAGAAACAAAATACTGAGTTAAAGTAGAAAGCAAGATCAGGAGCAATCATATTTCCTAGGAACTGCCACGATCTTG
This sequence comes from Lampetra planeri, assembly GCF_965212315.1. NCBI lineage: Eukaryota > Metazoa > Chordata > Hyperoartia > Petromyzontiformes > Petromyzontidae > Lampetra > Lampetra planeri. The sequence goes on along the minus strand of NW_027614868.1, from coordinate 15,892 downwards.
TACATGAACAAGATGTTCCTAAAATCTGGTCCAACCTGCCTCAGTTTCACAAACAACTTCTGCTTTTATCACACATCAGTAATTTGTCAAACACGTCAACATAGCTGATGGAGGTGTGCTGCTGTTTTACAGAGCACTGGGGTGATTCAGTTGCTGTCGCACCTTTGTCTAGATGTTTTGCTGCACAATCTGCTGTGTGCTCAATGAAATTTATTCAACTCTGATTCTCTATTGGTCAGTATGTGCTCCTCATTGTTCCCGCTGTAAATGTTTTTACCGTGTTTTGGAGGACCACAAGTAGAGAAATGAATCTATGAGAGCAACACAGGCAGAAATACAGACACTGAACAAAAAACACAATAGTTTAGAGTGTGATTATATGAGTACTTTGTCCTCTGTCCTTTGTCCTTTGAGCACATGAAACATCCTGACCACTTAGAGTTGGAGATCACGCTGTGATGTGTGGTGATATATTTCAACGTGAAGCGTCCCATCAATAACATTCAGGTTGTTTGCAATAAGAAGAGATTTAAAAACATCAGACAAAGCATCTGAATAAAAGTGACCATTTTAAACAGAGAAACATGGAAATGCACATGAAATGCTTCAATCAAAGCTTGTGTGTTTCTGGGTCTTGTCCTTTGGAAAGCAGTGATGGAGATTCAGAACAAGCTGGAGCGTTCAGCTCGAAGGACATGAAGACTGAAGGTCTGTCAAACAGCCAGTTAGCCTACAGTAGATGCTTTGGGTTGGGTGCCCATATTTTCCCTTTCTGGGCTCAATGGAGTGTCTGCCGTTATGTTTTACACTCTTTTGTACTGACAGCTCTGTCATCGTTCAGTGAACAACGTTTCCCATGTGGCTAATCTCCATCCGGCATGTTTACCTCAGAAAGAACAGCAGCGATAAGTCAGTGAGATCACAGGTGCTAATGTGTAATTACTGTGATTAATGTCCACTAAACTCCTGCCGGCTGCAGCGGGCCAACCAGCTGCTGACAGCAGTTCGAGTTATTGATCTCCATGAGGTCAGATGGAAGCTGGACCAGAGCCCCCCACTCCGTCTGGCGCCAGGACCCTGCACTCTAGCCCCCCATCTGACACTGATCCAAGGGAGAATCAGAAGCAAAGCCAGTCTTTTATTAAGACATAAAGCCAGCATCAAGCTATGATTCAATGATTTCTAATTCAGCACTGGCAGAAATGACGATGTTATGTATTTTAAGTAGCATGTTGTAATGACCCTCAGTTTCCTCTCACATCTACCACCAGCTGTGACTGGCAGTGGGTCAATACAAATATCACAAGCCAAACACCATCAGGTCACATTTATTTGTCTTCTCGTGTTTACCCAATAGAAACACCAGCATGCTGATCATTATTCATAGTGTTGATGTTGCATTCATGCGTTGGTTTCAAAATAAGGTACTCCAGCTGTCTCCTGCTGTCTGTGTGCACCTTCTACAGGAACTGTTGGACATTTAGAGCTGCCAGCAAACCTTTACATGACATGACATGACATTTCACCCACAGGTTGAATGGACAGATATTCCCCATCATAGAGTCGAATTTTAGTGACAGCTGCATGTGTGGGCAAACTCCTGCATTTCCTGTACATCAAATATCTATGTAGTTTGTTTTAGCAGATGCACCAATGTCCCAAACACACCTGTTTGAAAATTCATCCACTGATTTACACTACACTTTACATTAGGAGAACATCGGCATTAAAGTAATATTCGTGGAATAAATTTGACAAAAAACAAGAAAGGAGCAACACATTTTTTGTGGAAGTAACATACATAAATTAATACAAAAAATGGGATCTTTCAACATGTATAACGTCTGTGTTGAAAAAAGTGAACTGATTTCATTGCGATAGTCCAGTCATTGGCCACGTTGGCATCATCGCTCTTCTACATACGTTCAGTTCAGTTCAATTATTATGAAATTATAAGACTTAGGTTATCTATTATTAAACCTGTCAGTGGGTAAAATAAAATAAACACATGAGATTGAGATAGGCAACATCCATACGGTTTTCTGACTGGAGCACTTATGGCCCCAAAAATAGCAGAACATTACGGTCCTCTCCTGAGAGCTTCGGCTGGTGATGTGAGCCCTCTGTATTCCATGGATACATCTCCCAGAAGAAACCCCAGTAAAGCTCAGCATGTGTTTCCACTCAGATGGTAATAAGTGTGATTTACCCACGACATGATGGAAGCAGAGGGCTTGTTCTTGAACCAGCCTCTTCTCGCTTCTTCCTCTCACATAGCAGACTTGCTGGCAGAGGGTCAGCTTTCTCCCTTTCAAATGGTAAGTCGATGATGATGATTCAATCTCATCAGTGTTTCTTGATCTGAAGTTCAAGATCATTTTCTATGCACACACACACACACACACATGTGTGTGTGTGTGTGTGTGTATACAGTTTAAATTGAAGATATTTTCATTTCAGGCTCCAAAAATGTGTTTTTCGGCCTTTCCTTCCTCCTCCTTCCAGTCTTGATTTGTCTTTTCAGCAAATGAGTTTCCTGCTGCCAGAGGGCAAAAATATCCGAGAATAAACTCAGAGGAGGCTTTCATAAACATCTGATGTGCAGCAACAAGGTGTGGAGGGAAAAGAAACCGAACCACCCTAACTCAAAGTATCATGCACTTTGTTGTAGCAGTCATGCAGATCGTGCAGTCGGATTAAAAGTCCATTCTGTGCTCACTGCTGGTTCCTGCTCGACTGGTATTTGACCTGATAAAGACGTTCAATGTCTCACTAGTCTCCTGGTGCTGGAGAAATGCAACGAAAATAAACAATCAGCTGTACTGGATCAGATGTCGTCAAGATTTACTCCTCCAGGTTTTCATTGGTAGACTTTACCAAGCCCAGGAGTGTTGGCATACGGCAGATGGATTGCAAATTGAAAAGTAAGCTTGTAAAATCCAGATGGCTGCCACAGATCATCACTATATGCTATTTGTCTCAAAAGAGAAATACCAGGCGATTAGAACATATTAGGTTTCCATGGAGACCACAGAAACATTCTCAGAGCTGATGTGTTGATGGAGTTGGTAATAGTTCTAAATCACTTATGATGTTGCACAGGAACTGAGCAAATCCCAGGATGTGTTCTGCGCACTGTAAATTGTGTTTTCTTTCTGGGAGGAATGCAGCTGCTGTCATTTCTCCAGAGTAAAACGTACTTTTCCATATCACATATGTCTTTTTCCTGCCAGCCTTCCTTGCACTTTTGCATTTTCTTTTTTAACTCTTGATGAGTGGGCAATGAATTGAAAGCATATACATGTATACACCTGGTGCAAAATATGGGGGGTGGAGGGTGTGTGTGTGTGTGTGTGTGTAGGGGGGGGGGGTAAAAAAGAGTAAATAAATAATATATTTTATTGTCACTAATGGTCAGTTAAATGTGTTTAAGCTCACCATGTTCAGTATTCAGAATTCAAGACATGTATTCACAAAATGTGTGTCTTCCCAAATACGTCTTTATTTAAATTCACCAGTTTGTCTTTTATTCATTGTCAATTCGTTTCTGCATTGTAATGCACATAAGTGCACTGATTGCGCGCCAGTCTCCGACAGGTTATACTTGGCATTGATTGTTCTTAAAGTGCACCAGTTTGGTGCCAATTGTTGTCTTTCATTTATTGTCAGTTAGTTAGTTTCTGCATTATAATGCACAACCTTTCCTCTCCTCGTTATGAAACAATGTGCTTCCAAAATTGTGAAGTGTGTGCGTGTGTGTTTGTCAGGTATTGAATTATTGTAATGTTGTATATTGAGAACATTTAGATTGGTATTGCGCAACAATCGGGAGATGGGGCCCCCCTGAATATTGATGGATATTTTGCACAGTGCATACACACACACACACACACACACACACACACACACACACACACACACACACACACACACACACACACACATATACAGTATATGTGATAGCAGAGGAAGTCAGAATGTTTTTTGACAAAATATTCATATATGAAGGTTCTACTCTGTGGTGGTACAATGTACAGATGCCTTTTGTCTCATACAGATGCAAAGGGTTGCAGAGGACTGTGATGGGAGGGGGATGAGATGGGACAACGACGTGCTGAAACAGAACGTGAACCTGCTGGTGAAGAGCTGACCAAAGAAGGACCTGCTGGGTGACAAACTTAGCATAGCGAGGAGCTGTATCTGATATCGGAATCACATGGAAGGAATTTGTTCTTCTTGTTCACTGCACTGATATTCATCTATTATCCTCCTTTAGTACTTTATATCAAAGGGTGGGTGCTGATCTCCTATTCGCTGCAGTTGCCTCGGGCCTTGTGGTCTGCTTCTGACCACAAACTGTGAGGATGATGATCTGTGGGGACATTTAGAGCCGCTGCAATCAAATGGCTGAGGAGCCTCGATCGTGTGTGGGACATGAGTCAGCGTCTCAGGTTAACAAACTTACTCTAGTTGCTACACATTGGAAAACAGCTGCCAGATAAACTTTCAACAAAGTGTGTATGACACATAATTGGCATCATACACAGTGTGTGCACCCAGCTCCATACAGTATGTCTGTGAGCCAGTTTGCATTTGTGCAGCTCACTTAGGGTGCTGATCCCTGTATGGCTTCAGCACATAGGACAGTACTCACTTTTCAACTCCTCCCCTCTGGCTACCGCCAGGGTGTGATTATAGCCAATACAATCTGCCCTCAGCTGGGAGAGAGAGAGAGAGAGAAGGTGGGCAGCCACTCTGGTGCACTCTGGTGGTTTCTACAACAGCGTTTCTTGATCTTCAGCAGTCCAGCTGTGGTACTGTGACTAAGATTAAGATAAAACTGCAACCTACTCCAGTCCCAGTGGATCTATGCAAATGGACAAGGCTGTGTTTCTTCTTCCAACCCTTTTTTTTTTCCTTCCAGTGTTTGGACTTTCTACTTGGATTCATTCAACACCCTGATCGTGCTTCAATTTTGAGGACAGTTGCTGATATGTTGTGGCCTCCAATTAAATGAAGCCTGTTTTCAGAAACATGGGAAATTACCGCTGAGCTGCCAAACAACCCTGCAGAAAGTAGGCAGAGGAGCACAATGGTGAGGAGAACTCCCACAGAGACAAATCTGGCTTTTCGAGGAGAGTTATGAAGTTAGAGATTGTTCTGAACTTTTTGTGTGGCTGTAAATAATGGATGGCAACTTGAGCACAACCACAGCATCCGATGGGTTGAACAGCACAGGACCGTACCATCCCGCAGCAGGATCCTGGAGCTTCCTCATCCTTGTTGTCATCATCGTGACCATCGTGGCGGGGAACCTTCTGGTCATCATTGCTATAGCTTGTACTTCGCAGCTACAGACTACCACAAACATCTTCATTATGTCTCTGGCGTGTGCCGACCTCATCATGGGCGTCCTTGTGGTGCCTCTGGGGGCCACTATAGTGGTGACGGGCAACTGGCAGCTGGACGAAACGTCCTGTGATTTCTGGACTTCTGTGGACGTCCTGTGCGTGACAGCGAGCATTGAGACTCTCTGTGTTATCGCTGTGGATCGCTACATAGCCATCACAAGGCCACTCCGACACAAAGTTCTACTCAGTAAATGGCGTGCCAGGGCAATAGTTTGCTTGGTGTGGGTTGTGTCTGCCTTGATTTCCTTTGTGCCAATTATGAAGGGGTACTGGCGGGCAGACGGCGAATTGGAAGCGAGGAAGTGCTACGATGACCCTGCGTGCTGTGACTTTGTGACCAACAGAGCCTTCGCCATCATATCTTCCATAGTGTCATTTTACATTCCGCTGTTCATTATGATATTTGTGTACGCAAAAGTCTTTCTAATAGCGAGACGGCAGGTACAGCTCATAGACAAGAATCGAATCCGTTTCCAGAACGAGTGTCTGGTGGGACAGACGCAGCTCGGCTCGCACCTCAGCAATATCCTGCCAACGACGTGTGTGGGCGCCAGCGGCTTCAACAGCGCAGCACGGAGGAAGAACGCAAAGCGAAGACCATCGCGGCTAATGCTGGTCAGAGAGCAGAAGGCCCTGAAGACCTTAGGTATCATCATGGGGACCTTCACCGTGTGCTGGCTGCCATTCTTTGTTGCCAACATCATCAATGCGTTTGACAGGAGCATTCCTTCAGAGAGAATCTTCCGACTGCTAAACTGGTTGGGTTATATCAACTCTGGCCTCAATCCTATAATCTACTGCAGGAGTCCGGAGTTTCGCACTGCTTTTAAAAACTTGCTGGGCTGCCCGTGGCTCTCCCCCCTGTGGCTCGGTACTTTCTCTAAAGAGCTGCGGACCCGCTGCTCCTGCTTTCTATGGCCGGCTGATAGAGGCATCGTAGGCTCTTTCCAAAAAAGTCCAACCGGGAGTCTGGCGAGTACGCAGGATAGCAGCAGAAGTGAGGAGGCTTCCTCCCCCGTTCCTCTCCCATCCAATGGCAGCAGGCAGACCAATGACTTATCCGAAGCAGAAACCAAATTGTAAGTTTGTTTATTTCTATTCTTCATTTCTATTATTCTATCATTCTATCATCGTTTCTGTTATGATATATTAATATATTAGTATATTAGTTTCAGTATGGCTGAATTTTGTCTCAAAGTATAATTTTGTCAGCTGACATACGTTCACATGCATGGAAGCAAAAGAAATGGCAGTTTTCAGTCACAATGGTGCAGTAATGATGAAAATGTGCATCAGACGTGTTTTGGTCAAATCAGTTGTTGGTATTCTCGACTTTGTCAAATATAAAAAATTTAATTTCATGAAATGAATCCAATTCTTTTTTTCCAGTGAAATAAAACTGGAATAAAAGAACACATTTTCCATTTTCTTTTCCATTTGTTGTATTTCTTAATCCATTGGAAGAAAATGTTGTAACATTTGATATATAGCACAATGAACCAGGAATATGTTGAATTATTAACAATTTACATTTAATTTCCTTTTACTGTGTCAGACACACAAACTATTGTGTGATCAATTGACAAATGAAAGGCCAATTTACCAAAAATAGCAAATATTTACTTAACTTGTATTATTTTATTGCCTTAGTGAAGCACATTGCTGCACATTTATTATGAGTTTCAATGTATATTATGTTCAGAATGTAGAGACATGAGTTCATTCATTAACCCTGCTCTGCATATTGAAGGTAAAGCTCCATATTAGGACATCGGCTGTGAAAGGGCATGAGGACGGTGAATCTATTTGCCACATTTGAATACATTTTCAAATGTACGTATCTCTGCTGCAAGTCAGCAGGCCTCAGTGTGCCCTGCCCAAGTCTTCTGGAGCAGATAAACCTTTATCACAAATGCACAAGACTTCCCTTTTTTTTAACTGGAGAGGCTGTTTACAAGACTGACAGCCAATGAAGAAGCATATTCATACGCTAGTTTTCATATACACCTGTGTGACCTCCCCAGCAGATCACCAACCACTGACAGCAGACACACCATGATCAAACATACATGTGTGTGAGGTAGTGTGAGAGTGTGAGATAGTGTGAGATAGACATCTGGTGAGACTCCTACGAGAACACGCTGTTCTAGACTGAAAGCTTTCTCGTGTGGCAGGCGGCTTTATCCTCTGAATTCCCATTCAGTACCACTTCCAATATTTACATATACTGTCATGCTACTTCCTTTTACTTCACCTGAGTGGAATTTAATAGACATCATCAAATGGTGGTGCTATAAAACAGGAGACCTTTGGGAGCAGATACATGTATTTCTTAAAATGAGCCTTGTGTGTTCTGCAGTAAATGTAAGTGTGTGTATGTGTGTGTGTGTGTAATTTTCTCCATTATGTATAAACTATTATATATTCCATCTAATCTATAACCTCTTATATAATCTATTAAATCTATGTGTATAACTATATAATACATTTTACAAGCAGCACAACTTTTAGCACAATGTCTGCTTTCAAACTATGAAACTATTATGTGAGTGTACAGTGAGTGAAGTGTGTGTCCAGACGGCTCCAGAACTAATTCAAAGCGAGAAACCGATGTGATTAGTGGAGACAGCCAGTGCAACACTGCACTGCACATGAAGGCCATTAATAATAGTTACTTTGTTTTCGTAGAAATAAATGCAGGCATGTGTCTGCTGCCCTTATCAACATCGGCAGAAACCCTCACGCTCTGTCACGTACGCACCTTAGTCAGAACAAGAATGGTTTTTCAGGTACGAAGCATGATCAGGTTGTTTCATGTGCTTAACAGGAGGTATGACGGACGCCATGACTTGTTGAGCTTTAACTGTGAGACATGAGAGAGTCCAGCCTGCTCATCAACAGGTCTGTGGAAGTTAGCCCTGAATCCAGAAGGTTTATCCTAAGGTTTGGACCTTCTTACAACAAAGTTGTTCATGTGAGGATTTGAAGACATTCTGCTTTCCACTCATAAGGAGAAGGAGGTACTAAGACGACACCCCAGAAGACATGTCAGGTAGCCTCAGGCATCCTTTTGCTCAAAGTCGAGAGGTTGAAATGGGAGGAAGGTGAGGATGCTGTCGTTTTTGTAGAGTTGCAATTCATCTGTTCCTAGGCAACGACAACCTTTTCTTTTGCATAAGACAATCTGAAAGCAGCCCTTTACACAGCAGCCATTTAACCCTTTATAGCAGAGGTGTCAGAACAGGTTGTCGAAGGGCCACCTATCCTTCATGTTTTAGATGACATGTGGAGGAGTTCTGATGGGGCCAGAACTTCACACAGATGAATTCAGGTGAGTGAGGTAGGAGCTGGGTGATGTGTAGGGGTGACAACCTGCAGGATAGGCAGCCTCAGGGACTGGAGTTTGACACCCCAGCTTTATAGGGTGAGAAACCATATTTGGTCTCTTACATCTCCATCTCGTTTGGGGCATGGTTTTGTGCAAATTAGTATGAATTTGACTCGCACATAAACAGATGTGAAATATGCATCGCATTGATTAACATTTTAGGACTTAACGACACGTTCGGTTAAAGCCTGTTAGTAAAAACACTCTCAAAGTGTATATATACATATATATATATATATATTTCATCAAACGTACACATGTATCTTCACTGACAACCGTGATGTAAATATTTAGTCTCGCGTTCAAAAAAGGGTCTAATGTGCACATACAGGAATCAGATGTGTCTCTCTCTCTCACACACACACACACACACACACACACACACACACACACACTGATGCAGTAGAGAATATTAGAAGACGTGATTACATAAATATTTTAGTCATAGTGGGTGACATGGGCCTAGAAGGGTGTTTATGCTTTATTATACTGGTGTTATTGGAACAAGCTGCAGCACTGTGTTTGCTAAATATACTGATATTACCCACCGGTGAGACTTGTCCACTTCTATACTTAGAGACATTTAAAAGCTTACTTTTATGGAGTTAAATCATAAATGTCATGCTGATGTGTTTGCTGGACAGACGCTTAATTCACAAGAGCTGTACTACACTGCATGATGATGGTGTGTGGCTGATTATATAATACCAAAGAAATGAAATGAGGGGCAACTTATGATCAGGCACAGAGGGATGACTGTGTACATGTATCTGTGGAACGATTGGGATGATTCTACATCCGCTGGTTCTAAGTGGTGGTTTGGGATCACTGTCAGGGGACCCAAGCAGTAGATTATTTCTGGTCTGAACTCTGGTCAGACTGATCACAGGAAGCCTTCAAACCATCCCCTGGTGGGTTTGGTGACTGTGTGTTACAGTATTATTTGATACCATCTTCTCATCAGATGATGAGCAACGTGGAATCCAGTCACAACCTAATCATATCTCGCTCTCTCTTTCTCTCTCTAGTATCTCATAATAACAATAATAATCAATATGTTTCGGATGGACTGAAGAGAATTCAACTCTTTTCCTGTGACCTTGGTGAAGTCGGTAGTTCATGTCTGCCTGTGGAGACATGTGGATGTGATAGCATCAGGATTCCTGTGTCTTCTTAGAAAGGAAAGGCACAGGTACTCAAAAGCATCAGAAGATACACGACCAAACTTCACTTTAAATTACTCCAGGTGACAGATTGTTGTCAATGTCCTCCTCCACTGACAGACCGTTCCTCCCCCAAGCCATGAGGCATTACAACACCTCTTGGGGGAAAGGATACCAGAAGCTGACAATGGACCTTGTTTTTCAAGTTGGAGCTTACTTATTGCACTTACTATTTTACTTTTAGTTACCATATGTGATTGTAGTTTTGCTTTCTCGGTCTGTCTGTCTGTCTGTCTGACTGACTGACTGTCTAACTGACTGACTATCTATACGCTGAAAATGCACAATGAAAAGCATGAAGGTCATAACATACAGTCTCCATCTCTTTTCAGGTTCACACTGCAGGAGAGAGACGGATGACGACTGCTCAGTGTCAAACTACTGAAACTCTTCTCAGCCACTGTGAATCCTATGAAAGCCAATGTCAGGCTGCAGCCAACGACTCCCTGAAGAGGAACATGACCACTGGAGCCGGAACGCTGAACCCTGAGTTCTCGCCATGGACGGGAGCTGATGTCTGCTGACATGTGAACCTCTTATTAGGGTCATCGACTTACTGTTTGCAAGAGACATTTAAATATATTTGTGTATGTGTACACACACACACAGACATGAAAATACTGAACACTTTGACAGTTTATTATCTAGTAAATTATCTATTTATGATACAATGAATCTATAGCAAAATACAAATTTGTTTAACTTATAGTAGGTCATAACTCTAGAACATTTTCTCCAAGTTGGAAATTGACTTATTTTTCAGACTACCATCTGTATGTCATTTTATCATTTCTCATCTGCAGATTATTCAAACTGATCAGGACACCTCACATGTCATTCCAATCACTATGTTTATTTTCAGTTGTGCAGTGTACAGTATTGTATACTACATGTAACCCTGCCTTTTTTGGTAGAAGCTTCTTATTCTGAAGTGTCTTGATGTAGAAAAATATTCTTTGCATCGTCATCATCCATTGCACTACACTGATAAATAAAATATCTTTGAAAAGTGTGAAACAGAATGAAGTGCCTCGTCACATCTCATTGCAGCCTCAGCGTGTACACTTTAGGATCTTTCTTCTGACACAGTACTGAGTGAACAGACTGCCACTAGAGAGTCAATCCCTCTTTGTCTCGGTGGCCATCATTCAGAATTTGTGCCCCCTGGCAGCTTTCTATGAGAATACCGTGTTTGTCTTTGATAATACTCCGTCTCTTGTCTTCATGTTCATCCTTTTGCCCCTTCTCTCCGTCCATTTGTCTTGTGCAGGAGCCACAATCACCCAGAGACAAACAGCTGTGCCGTTTGATGAAGGTTACATCAGTCTCACACATCAGCTGAGTCGTGTTTGCCAGAGTAACAGTTTTAAGAAACACCGCCCTTTAATGTGAGAACCACTGTCACCATCTTGTGTAATGTACAGGATTAATAACTCAGGTTTTTTTAAATACACATTGTGACACTGAAAGACATCAGGTTGCAATAGCAACAAACATGTCTAAAGGTACTTTATCTGATTATTTCCCATTAGCACAACTAGTACAATATGTACATTATTTAAGGAAAAACAAGACAAGGAACAACAGCTGGTTTGGAATGAATAACAAGTATATTAAAGTAGAAAACATTCAAACACCACCTAGGTCACAGTCACTTAAAAATCATCAATTCTCTCTAGTCAAGAAACTGTACAGTGTGTTATGGTCTGATCGACTGGAGACAAAGATTCAGGTGCAGAATCGTTGGCAAGCAACTTTATTACAAAAACCACCAAAAATCAACACAGACCACAAAATCACCATGAGCGGAAAAACGCGGCAACCAGCAGCAAAACTCACCAGCAAAGGGACGCAGAGAAAAAGACAAACTAGTGAACACAGCAAGACTCTGCTCAGGAGCCACAGGAGGAAGAGTTTGGCAACAGGGAATTGTCTAGAAGCAGCTTAAGAAGGTGGCTGATTAACTGATGAGCTGCAGGTGAGTCCCCTGCTCCGAGCAGACCAACCCCTCCCCCATGCAGACAGAGGCGGAGGGAGACAGGGATCAGAGACTCATTTACCATGACAACCATCACAATGTATCTACCGTTTTGCTTCGTCATGTCTGTTTGCCTCAAAGAAAAATTATTTGATTGATCATGACAACGATGATTTTTCATCAGAAATAGTGTTAGTTTAAATACAGAAAACGACAGAAAACATCAAAGCTCAATAAGCCCAATAAGGTAATATTGAAACGATCAATAAGAACTGCCAAAAATCAAGTATTACTATTGTGACACACATATCAGTGAGCATTATTTCACAGTAGAAGAACCGACAGCTGTGTTTGTAACAATGATGAAACACAGAGAAGTGGAGGAATATGTGATGTCTATAATATTCCAAGGTACTTGTTTTGGTGCCACCATGTCTGGACTCAGGAAAAAAGATTCCTGTCTGTGCTGTGCAGTGATCACATGAACGCTCTGTGACTAATAAACACTACTGATGTCTCTCTCATTGGAAAGCACCACAACCCAGGAGGCAAATTATTTTATCAAAGATCTTCTTCCTTTGGTTCAGGATGTGAAGCGCGTCACCCAGTAATCAGAAGGTTCACGTCCCGGTCAAATTATCTTTGAGAAAGAACTATAAACTACTGGATTCTGTGTTTAGCAGCGTCTACCAGCGAGTGTGAATGAGGCGACGCTATAAAGTGCGCTGTGTGCCATCAATTTAGAAAAAGTGTTATAAAAACCATTTACCATCCTCCTGTGTTTACCGCCATCTAGTGCAGTGATGTGTAATATACCAGCTTCATTAAGATCCACGTTCACGTTTCTGCTCTGCAGATCATTCACTTTCTGTCTGGTTTTCATTCCCAGGTTCAAGGGTGTATCTTCTTCAGAGCCTCTTACAACTTTAAGGCTTTTCAAGGTCTATCTGGATCTACAGTATATGGTTCATTTCTATCAGATAGGAGAGGAGAGAAGATATCGAGAGGCACATCAGAATATGAATCCCATGTACTTTATGAAATATGTATAGGCTCAGTTATACACAGCAATCCAGTACCTCAAATTTATAGAATTTACACTGCAGCTGAAAAATACACAGATGTACTGTACAGATCAGCATGAACAAATAAGTAATACAGTACAATCACAGTACAGTATGTTTTACTGAGAACAGTATCTGAACCAGGTTCAACAGTGAACCTTGTTGTTCATTCCGGAGCCTATGGACGAGTAATGACACATCTAAGTACAAATATGTATTATTCCAGACACATGAAATAATCTGCAAGCATTCTTTGCTGCTGAGACACATCTGACTTAAAGAGATGCCTTTGTGTAGACAGGCAATCCTGACTGTTAGAGTAAAGGTAAGTTACTAAACCTTCCAATTAGGGAGCAGCAAACTCATCCATTACTGTTACCATGGTAACTATAGCCAAATACGTGCCGCATCTTAGCAACGGTGCCTAAACAAAAGGCTTACAGCCGGCAGAAGTCACTTAACGGTGTGGTCCAAGATGAGCCGACCTGGTGAAAACCCTAATGAAGAAAAGGTCCACAAAAATGAAGACCCAGACATTGATGCATCTGGGTTTAGCAACACTCACACTGCCGCTGTGACTCCTGAAACAAAGCTGCTATCCACATTCAAGAAGGACGCCCACGCCTGCAAAGTTACTTAGCAGGGAGAGGTGAGTCTGCTCAGCTGACTTCATTGATCACGACTGCTGCTGTGCAGTAACAACAGAGGGAACCGTCTCCCACAGCATCATGGATCAACTTGACTCCAAATCGTTAGAGGCGACAATAAATTACACGTTGTTACACTTGCACAGTCATTCATGAAATTAGATTCATGCACTTTGCTCACATTTGACACTTGTTGGACTATTTTTACACTGAACACTGTCTCCATCTGATGGTTCGTGCTGTTCTGTCAAACATTTCAAACGTTTGTCTCATTTGAGCTCTTTGCTCTGATGACATCACACCTGCAGTGTTTGAAGTAATACTTTATTCCTTTTTTCCACATGTGTGTTCCGTTGGATGGAATCTCTTCCCAGAGTATTTCGGTGAGGATGGGCCGGCCTTTGAGTTGCCTCTTGTTCGAAAACTAAAGCAGCAGATACAGGTTGATCCCACTCAGCATCCAGAGTATCTGTCCTCCTTCGGTCTGCCAGAGTTCAGCAAGCGTGCCACAGAGTTTGCTTTGGGGCGGAGTTTGAAGGCTGTCATGGAGAACCGGGTAATCTCTGCTCTACATGTGTAGTCGGAGTACTCGTATTAACAGTGATGCTCTGTCTCAAACAGCATACGTCCCTTACAGTACACTTCTTTGTAGTACATACATTTTGACAATTGTAGTACTGTCTCAAATCAAGCGGTGCCATCGCACACTTACTGGGAATGACGTACAACTTTCCACATTCTTCTTCTACTATTATTTTAAAGGTTTTGGTCCGATTGAATGCGAATAGTACACTACATCTTCACATACTCATTCAGCGTGAACGCACTTGTGTACTCAAATATGGTTTAAGTATGGAAGTATGCGATTTGAGACAGCATATATTCATAGCACAAAAAGACACATCTGTCATGTGTCATCATGTCAGCTCAGCAGATGTGTCCTGATGTTGCAGGTCTTCGGTGTCCAGACACCTGGTTTTACCGGAGCTGTTCGTCTTGGAGCTGAACTTTTGAAACACAGGTGTAATGTCAGTACGACCGGGGGACGTACCGGTCTACCTCTCTTCCCCTTGTGACGGTAATTAAAACATGCACATTGTGCACGTTGAACCTATTTCTACTAGCTGTTCAGTCTACCTGTTCTCACATAGAGACGATAGAGAGCGTGGACACACAGCAATAATGAAATGCAGCTGTAGAAAACATGGAGAACACTACTGAGAACAATTTGATCGGCTGCATGTGGAGAATGCTTCAAGGTGTTTGATTATCACCTCACGTATCAGCCAGAGTCTCAACGGTTTTCGGTTTAATGAAAAGAAATCTGAATGAAGCCAATCATGTTTTACACTGCGCGCACGAGATAAGAACTTGTTCCCACAAGATTGGTTACACGAAGGTGATTGGTTGAACAAAAAAAAGAACCCAGGTAGGTGAAGATGTCCCACTACTGTAATTTACCCCAACAGAGCAAGATGATGATGATGATGATGAGGAGGAGGAGGCGGTAATTGTCCTACGCACACAGATTATGGGACTATAATGGGACTCGTATGAATGAGCGCTGAGCAACAGCTTTCTGTGCTCAAAGGTTGATATGAAATTAGTGCCATATTAATACATAACTGCTGCTGTGGACTAATACGAAAGACGAGTGTGATGTAAATGAGCTGCTTGTTCAAAGAAAGGAAACAGGTATCAAGAAGAAGAAACCTCGTCATTGTCATCGTCTTGAAAGTGGGTTTAGTTTCCAGTTTGTTGTGAGACATGTTGTGGTGCTGGATACAGTCATGATGTCACACTGAGGTGAACCTCATTTCTCATCGTTTCATACTATATTTCTATGAACTATATGAAGTTCTTGTCAACCATCACAGACGTGATAGAAAGTACGTTGACAAGAAACAGTGGGAGAGAAGTACTGTGGAGCAACACAGGTACTGAGCCCTCAGTGGACGTTCATGTGAGCAGGTGGGTGAAGGTAGACACAAACATGAAGATCCGGTTCACCAGGGACTCGGTGAACATCGGCCAGATGTGTGGATGTTCTTTGTAGGAATCTGAGCGACACACACACAATGTCACTGTCACATCCTCAGAGGAAAAGCTCTGTGTGTCTGCCTGCAGACGTGTTGACCGGAATCTTCCAGGCTGCTGGGATCTCAGACATGCGACGGTATC
>NW_027614867.1:0-20060 GCF_965212315.1 Lampetra planeri | reverse complement strand
GATTACATTTTTTCGAGGAACAGTTTACTCCAATGGCTCAAATGTTGTGACTGGCCAATTTTGTTTGTTGGTGAAACAAGTTAATGTGCAGTGCCAATTACCTCACAGTCTTGTTTTGCGTTAAAGAACGTTTATAATAAACAAACATACAAATTACACTTTTATAGAAGACACACTTCCACGTGAAAACAGACAGGGAGGCATTCATTTGGGTCTATTAATACAAAATGCAACATTATACCACATGCAGCAGCATAAACAATCTTAAATACATTTAACAACGTCATCTCGTCTTGGTTTTCAAATTTGTAAAAGTGCAGGCAGTCAATTTGGACAAAGTCGGTCTGCAGGCGCACTGCTGCTGTGCTGTAATGCTGCTGCTGTGATGCTGTTGTGATGCTGCTGTGCTGCTGCTGCTGCTGTGATGCTGCTGTGATGCTGCTGCTGCTACTGCTGCTGTGATGCTGTGCTGCTGCTGTGCTGCTGCTGTGCTGCTGCTGCTGTGCTGCTGCTGTGCTGTTGTGCTGCTACTGCTGCTGTGATGCTGTGATGCTGCTGTAATGCTGCTGTGATACTGTGCTGCTACTGTGATGCTGCTGCTGCTGTGATGCTGCTGCTGTGATGCTGCTGCTGCTGTGATGCTGCTGCTGCTGTGCTGCTGCTACTGCTGCTGCTGTGCAAGGCAGCTACTGCTGCTATGCTGCTGCTGTGCTGCTGCTGCTACTGCTGCTGCTGTGCAAGGCAGCTACTGCTGCTATGCTGCTGCTGTGATGCTGTTGCTGCTGCAGCTCTGCTACTGTGCAAGGCAGCTACTACTGCTGCTACTGCTGCAGCTCCGCTACTGCTGCTGCCGCGCTGCTGCTGCTACGCCGACAAGACTCGGCCGGTCCCAGGGCCCGAGCGAGTTGCTCTGTCCCCTGGGCAGAGTGTGGAGCGCCACTGACACCAGTTCGCGTGCACGCACCCAGCCCCCCGGAAATCCTTACCTTCACCCCAGCGCCCTCGGGCACCGTAATTTTCCAAACACAATTCAAATTGTTATCATACGGCTCGGGGAAACCCGGAGTGAGAATGGCCCCTTTTAGCTCTGTCAGGTTTCCCCCACAGGGCACTGCAACACACAGTTGATCCATTAGACATGCCTGCCACGCAGCTGGTGTGGACGAAAAAACAAGAAATAAACAGGATCAATGAGACACATCACAGATATATATGTGCAATTTATATTCTCCACAACAACGCGAATGATTATTTTGTGTTGTGTATTACGTAGTTTTGCATTGAACTCGGGACAACGCCTATCAGCAACTGAGAGTTCATCAGCACTGGTTTCAAGCAAGGCTGACTCTGCTGACAAGATAACAAACGCCGAAGCCGGTCCCGAAGTTGTCTTGCGTTCAGCCAATGCTGCTGAAATGATGCACTCCCAGGGGGCCGTGCGGCTTACGGGATGTGTAAAAAATACTTGTTACAATTTTTTTACGTAGAGGGATCGATATGTGAAGGAAGCGAATTGTTCACTTGTATTCTCCACAAAGATGCAAATGATTGTGTGGATGTCAACCGGAGACATCGCTGTTCGTCATTAAAGCAATCACAATAGTCACACACAATACGAGGCTCTACATGAGAAGGGTATTCACGTCCGGTAAATGCAGTAAAAGCTTTAACGCCTTATTAAAATTTGCACAGTCTGAGAAATAATCATTCAATTGCAACGAGAAGCCTGCCGAAGTGGTAAACGGATTGGTTGTAAACTATTCCCATTGAACAGGCTTCCTCAGTCATGCACTCCAGTAATTGCAAACCACCCCCAAGAAATCGTATTGCCACACATTTCATAGAACAATCCTCGATGGCATTGGCCACCTGAAGCGTTGATGGGAATTCAAACAATGCTATGGGGCGAGCCAGTGTTAGCGGCATACTTCCCCCACCATTTCTCCGCGTGTGCTCTTCAGTTCCATCACCTCCCCATCATCAGTCCCTGCCTCGTCTGTTCCTTTGGGACCCATTGGTGAAGGAGTCTGATTACCTCCCGTGCCTCTGTGGGGTCACCAAGGGCCTGTTTGTCCAAAAGGCTCCACAGCCCTGTGCTCCTCTGTGGAGCTGCATTGTGCGCCCTGCCTTGATCTGGAACTCGTTGGTCGCGACGGTGCTGGAATGGAACTGATGCTGAACCCTGATCCCCCAAAGTCTAATTCCACTCCGGGCCTTCGAGAGTGCGTTGCCACCTCAGAGGTAAAAGAAACCGGGACATATGGAAAGACGACTATCTCACAATCTATGGAGGAGGGCAGAAACTTCGTGTAAATGCATTCAAAAATAAATGCTGCATTATTACGCTACCGGCCAAAAAACAACTGGTAACTTTGATCGTTCTGGGAAGACTGACAGATTTCGGGGAGAGCTGCCTCAAAAAAGGGGAGGGGAGGCGATCCTAGGAAGACCCAGGGAGCCCAGGGAGAGGCGGCAACGCCACTTGCAACCCTCACACCCCTAGCGGCCTTCTCCAGGAGCCGTCCGCACCTCGGAGCCTCACGTCACTCAGTCGCTCTGCCCTGTGGCCCCCCCCCACTACCACCTTACTGTCCCCGTTGCTTTGCTCGCTTGTGACGATGTTGTTGATCAATGGTTCTTAACCTTGACTGCAGCCTTGCACCCTATTTGGTTCTCAATCGTTAAAAAACACTGTAACATGATAATAAACACACAGGGTTTGATGAAACAAAGAAGTTGTACTTTTGTGCCCGTGCTTAATTTGTGTTTTCGATGATTTACCTTCGAAAGAAATCTGGCCATGTCTCGCACCCCCAGAACAAGGCGTCTCATGAGATGCACCCCAGGTTAAGAACCACTGCTGTTGGTGATGATGACGACGGCCCCTTTGCGCCTGGCTGTCGTTTCCCCTGTTACGTGCGGCGCAGCGCGCACGGCGTGCTGCGCCGCTGAACGCGTAAATTCCTAACGCGGCTTTGGGAAATGTTTTCCCGTGAACTTTGTGAATGCGTGAAGAACGGGGGGGTTGGTGGTTTTTGTGGTGTCATTTTTAAATATCACAAAAACATTGTTGACAATGCATTGCCAAATATTTTGAAAATCTGTCAAAATAAAAATATGCAAACTACCAGCATATAACAATATCATCAATCGGACATGGCTGTTTTAGTGTAAAGTGCAGAGGTATTTTACGCTCACGACACCCCACAGGGGCCTGCCATGGTGCAGCGAGCCTGCTGTGCGCCTTCCTTTAGGACCTTACATCACTCGGGATCTTACATAACCCGTTGGATTTACCTTAGGTACCACACACTTTTCATCAACCGTGAAGGGACTGTTTAACGATCGCAAAAAAAACAGCTATCCGTGTTGCGTTGCCTTACCAACACAGGTGGGATAGGATTCGTTCCACTGTGCCAGGGAGTTGGGCACCTTTTGGCATTGGATCGCCCTGGCTCCTTGCAGAATGTATCCAGAGTTGCACTCAAATCGCAGCACAGAATCCACACTGAAGCTGTTCCCCAGCCTTTGGCCAAACTTTGGTTCGGGCACGGAGCTGCACTGATCGGAACTTGTTCTTGGCACAGCTGGGGAGGGAAATACGCCAACAAAAGTTATTTTCAATTAAACGTTCAAGTCTTGAGGCAGAAAACCGTCAAGATCATAAGATCAAATGGAAACCAAAAAAACTCCCTTCAGTATGGAACGAGTGATGGTACCGAGCTCCCGTTAAAGCTGGAACAGCCTGTGGGGATATTGTAGGGCAAGTGACATGTCCAGCTGCCTTCATCGCCATAGATACTGAAAATGTTCAGAACTATGCCAATGAAGGCCACGTTGACCCTCGGGGAGGCCCAGGACGAGCTCAGGTGTGCTATTTTACATACAGCAAAAAAAACAGATCACTTGGAATGCACCCAATCTCCTTCAGAGATAATAAAGCAGTCGCCCCAAAACAAGGAGTTGAACTCTCAACCTTCAGGTTGCGAGCCGCTCGCTCTACTGCTGAGCCGCTGATGTTATTCGCGTCCAATAAGTGGGACGAGGGTCTTGGTGCAACACTGCCGCCGTTACCACCACCGGTACACCGTGCTTGGGCCTCCGTGCATCTCTTGTTGGGGAGAATAAACCATCATCACGCGAACTCCGGTCATCCTTGCAGCAGCGGCTTTTGGCTGGCCATCCAACAAAGGCGGTCACCACATAGCACGCTTCTTTTCAGATGCGTTTCCGCGGCCGTCTGGAACGCTCTTCCTTCCGATATTAGGAAACCACCGGAAACTATGTACTTTTAAATAATCTAGATTGACAAAGTAATTTCTTTAAAACTGCTTTTTGTGTTTAGTTTGTTGTCCTTCCGCCGCACCTCCGATCAGCGCGGTTGGCTACGTATGGTGTGAAACACGTTCAACAGACACACATACATAGTGCAATGAGCACGTCAGTTGTAGTAACCAGGATCTCTGTACCAAGCCCTCAGCACGCATGCAGCACTACTACCTGCAGAGGCCCCTTTACGCTCGAGGAAATTCACATTAATTTCTCCCAAATACCCTAAGGATTAGTTCGAGATTAACGTGATGTGCGCAGCAAAGTGAATGGAATGCATAATTAAGGAGCAATTTTTTGCATTTCGTGTTATGTCCAACATTAATGGAACATTGGGTGTCGCAGCTCCGCGCTATTTTTGCAATCGTAGCGTTTATATAATTTTGACTTTGCATAATTTTCTATCTCATAAATATTTTACTTCTGATGGAAAATGCAAAATGGTCCCAAAACATTGCGCTAATTCATATATGTTAGCGTCACCGACGAGTGATATAAATTAGCGAGGACAAACTCACCTTGTCAGATACGCCCACGATAAAATTATCTGCAGAATGTGACCCCTCTACAAAATTACGTAAAACATTTACGTGATCAGCCTCATCCACGCCGCGTTTAACCACCACACTGCAGGTCACCTGACTTCTCTTTTCGCTTCTTTCCCTCGTACCGCTCCACTTTAGAATTCCCTCCTTCCTTCCATCGTCGTCACCGTCGTCGTCCCTTTCCCCCCAAAGCTCTTACGATGATAACCTTGCTCAATTCAACAAAAGTCTTACGCTCTCGTCTATCACCACCGTGGCAGTGCTGGTCGTTTGATGCTTTGGGGCCTTTGTTCAGCAGCTGTGTTAAAAAAAAAAACTGATTCGATTAGTAAGGCTTGTCAAAGTAAACAAAACATGCCAATTCGTGACTACTTCAGCACACCGGTTGTGTTGGTAGAGTAAACCCATTACATTTACGATTACTCTCCAACACACAAGCGGTGTGCTGAACTAGTAACTAATCGGTACGTTTTGTTTACATGACAAACCTTGCTAATTGGCTGCATCGGGTGGTGGCGGCTGCCGAAAATTCCCCTCTATCACGGATAATACTGGTCACGAAAGCCTCCTGTGAGGTGTGAAACTGACTCTACGCCCGATGTACCGAGAGCCTCAGTCCGCTCAAGACGGTTGTTTTGTTTTACGAAGCGCGTCGAACGCTCCCCTGCCAGGATGACTCCTTAAGCCCAGCAGCAGCCCCGTGGTGTCCCCCTCCTCACCCCCCCCGCCGCCCGTGCAGCTCGTACCTTGATAGACAAAGTGGAATCCTTTTCCGGATGCATCGTGACTCGACGTGAACGTCAGCGTGATTTGATTGCCGGAGCTGAGCGGGAGCGTCTCTCCTGCGGAGGAAAGCGCACGCGCGCACGCATTCTCGTTTGGTGGCAGTTCCACCCAACCCACGGAGGGCAATCGTAGCACGGGCAATCCACCAAGTTCTGAGAAGTCAACGTCATCATCGTGATCGTCGTCATCATAGTCCTATGGTACGGAAATAAGCGGACAAATACGATTTTAAATTTGACACAGGGGAAGCGAATGCTGTAAGTTGTACGTTATGCTGTGCATGGCGATCCATTCACAGATATCCCACCGACTTATTAACAACCCGATACTTCTTGCCTGTCAGTAGCCGACCGTGAGCGCGGCGAAAGCTACGGCTCGATATCTTACAGAGAGCCAAAAACAACGCGACAAGGGGGGGGGGGGCACGCGTAGAGGCTCTGAAACCAGATGTAGCAGTTACATTGGAGAAACCAAACGACATGTTTCGGACCGCATCCGTGAACATAAAGCAGACCTGAAACACGGTAGGACAAACACCTCAGCCGTGGCAGATCACTGTTACAATTCAGTGGGCTCACATGACATTGACTTCTCCAAGACAGAGGTTCTCTGCAAGCCATCTGGCTACCATGAAAGATTCGTTCATGAGGCGATCCACATATACAAACACAGAGACAATTTCAACCGAGAAGATGGATTCTGGCTCAGCAATCATTGGAAGGACGTAATAAACCATTTCGGATCTTAACTGATTGTTGTTCACGTTTACCGTGACTTTCAGACCGCAGTCCACTCACTGGCATTAACTGTGTATCTTGTGTTCTCCACAGGGAATGCATTATTTGCTCCGCTGCGGGTCTCCTTCCACCGCTCTCCCATTCACATGTTTCATTGCTTCTACATACTATTAACATGCCCTCCCTTTGTTAATGCTACCCCCTGCCCCCTCCCTTTGGTGCTGCTGATCCTGCATAATGCATGGGCATAATATGACTTTGAAACCCCCCCGCCCACCTCCTACGCATTTCCCATGAATATGCTAAATTCCTCTTGATATGCACATTATTTTGTTAAGGCGCTCTTCTTCCACCTCCAACCCAGCTTATATATAAGCGCCTAGCTTGGCAGTGTCTCATTCTTTACCTGAAGACGGCTGCTTGCGTTGTAGCCGAAACGTCGTGAGAATTATTTTATTATGTTTTATTTTTATTATTTTATTACTTCCCTTCTACGTGACTTTACCGAAAGAACCAAGAAGAAGACAGATGTAATGACTACATGAGTGGGGTATCTACACGTGGATCACGCTTGTTTTAAGCGTGGGGCTCCAGGCTGAAGGAAGTGTCGCAGAGCCACCACCTCGCGACACTTCACGTCGTGGCGATTTAGAGGCATCTCACGAGTCCACCTCGGTGCACGACTTGTACGTACGATGAACTTCTTTCGCACCATGCGTAGGCAACCGCGCTAATCGGAGATGCAGTGTTGAGTCTTTGGGTAGTGTTAATAGTGTTAGTCTATGTGGCAGTGTTAGTCTATGGGTAGTGTTAGTAGTGTTAGTCTATGTGGCGGTGTTAGTCTATGGGTAGTGTTAGTCTATGGTGCAGTGTTAGTCTATGGGTAGTGTTAGTCTATGGGTAGTGTTAGTAGTGTTAGTCTATGTGGCAGTGTTTGTCTATGGGTAGTGTTAGTCTATGGTGCAGTGTTAGTCTATGGGTAGTGTTGAGTCTATGGGTAGTGTTAGTCTATGGGTAGTGTTAGTCTATGGGTAGTGTTAGTCTATGGTGCAGTGTTGAGTCTATGGGCAGTGTTAGTCTATGGGCAGTGTTGAGTCTATGGGCAGTGTTGAGCAGAGGTGTGGACTCGAGTCATGTGACTTGGACTCGAGTCAGACTCGAGTCATGAATTTGATGACTTGCGACTCGACTTGGACTTGCATAACAATGACTTTGTCCCACCTATGAGATGTGGACTCGAGTCATGTGACTTGGACTCGAGTCAGACTCGAGTCATGAATTTGATGACTTGCGACTCGACTTGGACTTGCATAACAATGACTTTGTCCCACCTCTGGTGTTGAGTCTATGGGCAGTGTTGAGTCTATGGGCAGTGTTGAGTCTATGAGCAGTGTTGAGTCTATGGGCAGTGTTGAGTCTATGGGCAGTGTTGAGTCTACGGGCAGTGTTGAGTCTATGAGCAGTGTTGAGTCTATGGGCAGTGTTGAGTCTATGGGCAGTGTTGAGTCTACGGGCAGTGTTGAGTCTACGGGCAGTGTTGAGTCTACGGGCAGTGTTGAGTCTATGGTGCAGTGCTGAGTCTATGAGTAGTGTTAGTCTATGGGCAGTGTTGAGTCTATGGTGCAGTGCTCAGTCTATGAGTAGTGTTAGTCTATGGGCAGTGTTGAGTCTATGGGCAGTGCTGAGTCTATGGGCAGTGCTGAGTCTATGTGCAGTGTTGAGTCTATGTGCAGTGGTGAGTCAATGTGCGGTGTTGAGTCTACGGGCAGTGTTGAGTCTACGGGCAGTGTTGAGTCTACGGGCAGTGTTGAGTCTATGGTGCAGTGCTGAGTCTATGAGTAGTGTTGAGTCTATGGGCAGTGTTGAGTCTATGGGCAGTGTTGAGTCTATGTGCAGTGTTGAGTCTATGTGCAGTGTTGAGTCTATGGGCAGTGTTGAGTCTATGGGTAGTCTTCTTGGTTCTTTCGGTAAAGTCACGTAGAAGGGAAGTAATAAAATAATAAAAATAAAACATAATAAAACAATTCTCACGACGTTTCGGCTACAACGCAAGCAGCCATCTTCAGGTGAAGAATGAGACACTGCCAAGCTAGGAGCTTATATATAAGCTGAGTTGGAGGTGGAAGAAGAAGAGAGCCTTAACAAAAGAATATGCATATCAAGTGGAATTTAGCATATTCATGGCAAATGCGTAGGAGGTGGGCGGGGGGGTTTTCAAAGTCATATTATGCCCATGCATTATGCAGGATCAGCAGCACCAAAGGGAGGGGGGGGGGTATTAACAAAGGGAGGGCATGTTAATAGTATGTAGAAGCAATGACACATGTGAATGGGAAAACGGTGGCAGGAGATCCGCAGCGGAGCAAATAATGCATTCCCTGTGGAGAACACAAGATACACAGTTAATGCCAGCGAGTGGACTGCGGTCTGAAAGTCACCATAAACGTGAACAACAATCAGTTAAGATCCCTTCTACGTGACTTTACCGAAAGAACCAAGAAGATGAATCCCTGCAGTCACGAAAGCTTTAAATCGAAATCTATGGGTAGTGTTGAGTCTATGGGCAGTGCTGAGTCTATGGGCAGTGCTGAGTCTAGGTGCAGTGTTGAGTCTATGGGCAGTGTTGAGTCTATGGGCAGTGTTGAGTCTATGGGCAGTGTTGAGTCTATGGGCAGTGTTGAGTCTATGGGCTGTACGTATGTTGAACTTCATTCGCACCGTACGCAGCCAAACGCGCTAATCGGAGGTGTGGGGACTGGCCGATGCTTGGTAAATACAGTGGCTTACAGCAACCTCACGGAGCAACCCCACGGCCGTCCAATGAAGCAAGAGCTAAACTACGTGATGCACACGGGGGGAGAGAGTCTCGGCCACTCACTCCGCAGTGTGGTGAGCAACGTCACACAATGGAACATCTGGTGAGCCACTCCGCACCATTACTCGTGACTCGGCAAACATCTCTGTCATTCACTCCATATCACCTCAACGCTCCTGACTAGCTATCGAAAGTTAAATTATTGTAATCAGAATAATTTATATACCGCAAATCGCATCTCAAAACGCTGGAGGGTTTGATTAGCAGAGGAGCGGGACACCACAGAGGAGCAGGAACGCAGGCAGAAGCGGTTGCCTAAGCTCTGTGATCCTATAAAGTAGTCCCTCGGTTAACAGTGAGGATGACGAGCATGATGATGATAATGATGATGAGGATGATGATGATAACCGACCGGAGTGAGCTCCAGAGAGTGAGCTGAGGAGTCCGGCCTTCTGCGAGGCGCCGTCGTAAACCTCCACAAGGTCGCTCAGCCCCGTCTGGAAAAACTTGAATTGTCCAAAAACAACTGTTCACTCAGACACAAGACAAAGTCAAATGTTCATCCACACACGAGACAAATGTTCACCCACACACAAGCCGTGAAATGTGCCACAGGGTAAGGGCACAAGTGCAGCGCTCCATTTCCTGGCTCTCACCATCGCTGATGTTACTACATCTGCCTGCTCAAAACAAGCGTTTAATCAGAATAATTTACATTTACAACACATTTATGCATTGAAAAATATATTGCAGTCACTCGTAGTCGTCGAGATAAATAAGAGTAACCGTTCTCACCGACCTGTGAAGCAGTTACATTTAACAGCCACGATTTAATGTCATAACGTACCAATGTCACGCAAAAACACACTTATTCTCACATTAACATACGCCATGGCCATCTTCACAATTATTACCTTAAACTTACTTGGTACCCTTTGTGAGGCCACTTAGGGGTTTCAAATTTTTGTTCGTTATTTTTACATATTCTTGGGGTCTTTCGGTAAATCCACGTAGATAGAAAAAATAATGAAATCAAAATCACGCAACACAAGCAATCGTCTTCAGGTGCAAAAGAGGGGTAAATCTGCTGAGGCAGGCTGCTTATAAAAGTTCAGAGATGGGCGGGGCAGCTAATGCCAATGTCGTAGCGAGTAGGAGAGAGAGATTTGAGGGGCGAGTAGGAGAGATAGATTTGAGGAGCGAGTAGGAGAGAGAGATTTGAGGAGCGAGTAGGAGAGAGATTTGAGGCGTGAGTAGGAGAGAGATTTGAGGCGTGAGTAGGAGAGAGAGATTTGAGGAGCGAGTAGGAGAGAGAGATTTGAGGAGCGAGTAGGAGAGAGAGATTTGAGGAGCGAGTAGGAGAGAGAGATTTGAGGAGCGAGTAGGAGAGAGAGATTTGAGGAGCGAGTAGGAGAGAGAGATTTGAGGAGCGAGTAGGAGAGAGAGATTTGAGGAGTGAGTAGGAGACAGAGATTTGAGGAGCGAGTAGGAGAGAGAGATTTGAGGAGCGAGTAGGAGAGGGAGATTTGAGGGGCGAGTAGGAGAGAGAGATTTGAGGCGTGAGTAGGAGAGAGAGATTTGAGGAGCGAGTAGGAGAGAGAGATTTGAGGAGTGAGTAGGGGAGAGAGATTTGAGGAGTGAGTAGGAGAGAGAGATTTGAGGAGTGAGTAGGGGAGAGAGATTTGAGGAGCGAGTAGGAGAGAGAGATTTGAGGAGCGAGTAGGAGAGAGAGATTTGAGGAGCGAGTAGGAGAGAGAGATTTGAGGAGCGAGTAGGAGAGAGAGATTTGAGGAGCGAGTAGGAGAGAGAGATTTGAGGAGTGAGTAGGAGAGAGAGATTTGAGGAGCGAGTAGGAGAGAGAGATTTGAGGAGCGAGTAGGAGAGAGAGATTTGAGGAGCGAGTAGGAGAGAGAGATTTGAGGAGCGAGTAGGAGAGAGAGATTTGAGGAGCGAGTAGGAGAGAGAGATTTGAGGAGCGAGTAGGAGAGAGAGATTTGAGGAGCGAGTAGGAGAGAGAGATTTGAGGAGCGAGTAGGAGAGAGAGATTTGAGGAGTGAGTAGGAGACAGAGATTTGAGGAGCGAGTAGGAGAGAGAGATTTGAGGAGCGAGTAGGAGAGGGAGATTTGAGGGGCGAGTAGGAGAGAGAGATTTGAGGCGTGAGTAGGAGAGAGAGATTTGAGGAGCGAGTAGGAGAGAGAGATTTGAGGAGTGAGTAGGGGAGAGAGATTTGAGGAGTGAGTAGGAGAGAGAGATTTGAGGAGTGAGTAGGGGAGAGAGATTTGAGGAGCGAGTAGGAGAGAGAGATTTGAGGAGCGAGTAGGAGAGAGAGATTTGAGGAGCGAGTAGGAGAGAGAGATTTGAGGAGTGAGTAGGAGAGAGAGATTTGAGGAGCGAGTAGGAGAGAGAGATTTGAGGAGTGAGTAGGAGAGAGAGATTTGAGGGGCGAGTAGGAGAGAGAGATTTGAGGAGTGAGTAGGAGAGAGAGATTTGAGGAGCGAGTAGGAGAGAGAGATTTGAGGAGCGAGTAGGAGAGAGATATTTGAGGAGCGAGTAGGAGAGAGAGATTTGAGGAGTGAGTAGGAGAGAGAGATTTGAGGAGTGAGTAGGAGAGAGAGATTTGAGGAGTGAGTAGGAGAGAGAGATTTGAGGAGTGAGTAGGAGAGAGAGATTTGAGGAGCGAGTAGGAGAGAGAGATTTGAGGAGTGAGTAGGAGAGAGAGATTTGAGGAGCGAGTAGGAGAGAGAGATTTGAGGAGTGAGTAGGAGACAGAGATTTGAGGAGTGAGTAGGAGAGAGAGATTTGAGGAGTGAGTAGGAGAGAGAGATTTGAGGAGCGAGTAGGAGAGAGAGATTTGAGGAGCGAGTAGGAGAGAGAGATTTGAGGAGTGAGTAAGAGAGAGATTTGAGGAGTGAGTAGGAGAGAGATTTGAGGAGTGAGTAGGAGAGAGAGATTTGAGGAGTGAGTAGGAGAGAGAGATTTGAGGAGCGAGTAGGAGAGAGAGATTTGAGGGGCGAGTAGGAGAGAGAGATTTGAGGAGCGAGTAGGAGAGAGAGATTTGAGGGGCGAGTAGGAGAGAGAGATTTGAGGAGCGAGTAGGAGAGAGAGATTTGAGGAGCGAGTAGGAGAGAGAGATTTGAGGAGTGAGTAGGAGAGAGAGATTTGAGGAGCGAGTAGGAGAGAGAGATTTGAGGAGCGAGTAGGAGAGAGAGATTTGAGGAGCGAGTAGGAGAGAGAGATTTGAGGAGCGAGTAGGAGAGAGAGATTTGAGGAGCGAGTAGGAGAGAGAGATTTGAGGAGTGAGTAGGAGAGAGAGATTTGAGGGGCGAGTAGGAGAGAGAGATTTGAGGAGTGAGTAGGAGAGAGAGATTTGAGGAGTGAGTAGGAGAGAGAGATTTGAGGAGTGAGTAGGAGAGAGAGATTTGAGGAGCGAGTAGGAGAGAGAGATTTGAGGAGTGAGTAGGAGAGAGAGATTTGAGGAGCGAGTAGGAGAGAGAGATTTGAGGAGTGAGTAGGAGAGAGAGATTTGAGGAGTGAGTAGGAGAGAGAGATTTGAGGAGCGAGTAGGAGAGAGAGATTTGAGGAGTGAGTAGGAGAGAGAGATTTGAGGAGTGAGTAGGAGAGAGAGGGATGGGAGGGGCCACTGGCGGAGCCAGTGGGGGCTGGCACGTGCCCCTCCAATGATCCGATCGAAATTCCTAATTTCGATCGGATTATTGGGGTTTATTTGTAATAAATCGGGATTTTGCGACCCCCACTGCCACTGTGTAGCATATTATTACGTGCCAAGGACTCTATGAGATGATAGGACAATAGTCTGAGTCCATAATTGGCAATAAGTAATGGCAAAGCAGCTATAAGTGACTCAGAATTGTGCACAGTTGCGTATACAGTCCACGACTTCCCTGAAGGCAAACACCTTCAGCGAGCGCGATGTCGATCACACCCCGCGGTTCGAATTCGACCCTCGATCGATGGCTGCGCCATCGCCGCACACCCATCGAATAAAAAGCAAGGGACAAGTCCTTACTTACTAACAACTCGTATCATTTTTCATTGCTGGAGGGGTTGCCCCCCCTACCTGAAAATCCTGGCTCCGCCATTGGGCGGGGCAGCTAATGCCAATGTAGGAGTGAGTAGGAAAGAGAAAATTTGAGGAGCAAGGAGGAGAGAGAGAGATTTGCTTATAAATGTATGCTTGGCGAGGGCCCAGATGACGTAGTGGCAAGCCGCCATTTAATAACACACCTAAAGGTTGGCTGTGTTCGTGAATGTAACTCAGAGAGTCAAATATAACTGCTAACATAGGTAGGATAGGAATATCACAGCCAGTTATGACTTAAACTGGTTGATAACGTCCTTCCAATGATTGCTCAGTTTGTACCCATCTTCTCGGTTGAAATTGTGTCTGTGTTTGTATATATGGAAGGCTTCATGAACGAATCTTTGTTGATAGCCAGTGGGTTTGCAAAGTACCTTCGTCTTAGAGAAATACATTTCGTGTAAGCCCACCGCATTAAAACAATGATCAGCCATGGCCGAGGTATTGGTCTTACCGTGTTTCAGATCTGCCTTATGTTCACGAACACGGTCCGAGACATGTCGCTTAGTTTCCCCAATGTAACTGCTGCCACAGGTACAACTTAGTTTGTAGACGCCGGGGTATTGCATTTCAGGGATCACATCCTTCACAGATGGGATTAAATCACGAATTGTATGTACTGTGTTGAACCGTACCTGGATCTTGTGTTTGCTCATGATTTTGGAAATATTTTTGGTGACCCCTGCTATGTATTGCAAGGTGATGGTTTTTATTGGGTCCTCAGATGGTTCTTTCCCAACTGTTGGGGTGATAGCTCTACGGATTGTGTAGTCTGAATATCCATTCTTCTTGAGGGCTTGGTGTACGTGCTCCAGTTCACTGGCTAGGTGGTGATGGTCAGAAATACATGGAGCTCTATGGTGTAGAGTTTTGATGAGGGAATTCTTCTGGGATGGATGGTGATGGGAGTCAGGTTTTAGGTAGGATCCATTTGGGTGGAAAATTCCATTCGTTCTGGTGGCTTATAGTGACGCACGATCGGGATTTTCGTAACAAGTGAAGGACGCGATTTGTGGCGGTAAGAGGTGCGAGCGCTTGAAGTTCTGCTTCGACGTGCCACCCGCGACTCCGTTCGGTGCATCAAAATAAATTCCCGCGATACCAATGAAAAATAAAACATCGCCGTGTGAAACGCACGCGTGTGCGATTTTTCAAGATAAAGCGCCCCCCCCCACCCCCCCCACCCTCGGAGCGGGTCGTCACATCGCAGCAGACGGCCTGTCTGCTGCGATGTGACGACCCGCTCCGATTGAGGGGGCGGAGGGGGTGCGGCTACCCACCGTGTTCGTTGGGGACCGTGACGGAGTAGAGGCAGCTTTGCGTCACGCTGTAGTTGCCCGGGTAGTTGGGGGAGAGGATGGAGCCCTCTTGGCCCGTGCTGTGGCCTCCGCACGGGGCTGGGGGCGGAGAGAGAAAGGTGAAAAAACATGGCGCAGCCCCGAACACGTGTCACTGCCGGCGCAAGCGAGCTCGAGAGAGAGGTACCCCCCCGCCCCGCCTCTACAGGGGCGTGTGTTTGGCCTACTCTTCCATGCTGGCCAGATTAGCGCGGTTGGCTACGTACGGTGTGAAAGGAGTTCGACGTACGTACAGTGCATCACCGATTAACGTAGCTTATTTTTGCACATTCTTGTATGACATCCTAATTTTGGGTGTTATATGTCTTTTTTGTGTTTTAATTTGTTTACTGTATGAAATTGCTATAAATGAACATGTAAATAGACAACAATAAACATCCTACTTTAAAAAGTAACTTTATTTGCTGTAACATACTTACCACTCGAATCTCGAAGACTCTGCATCATGGGGTGATGTGTATAGTGCATTATTGACATTGTTTAAGTTGCACGTAGTGTATAATGTTATTTTTAAAATATTTTACATTGAAATCAAACGTAACTGCTTTGCATGTCACGCACACTGTGCTGATCACCGGACCTGGTTACAGCCTTTGGATCAGTTTTGGCGGATCGGCCCGGGACCGCCAGATAATGTTGGAAGCAGCAGCCGGATAATCGATGATCAACTGTACACACGAACATCTTTGAAGAGGTGAGAATACCCACGAAAGAAGTTCCACATGCGTACATACATATCCAAAATACCAAATAATTCCCACGCTTCCGCTGCCATCTGTCATTGGTATCCTATCATCCGTCTCAGGGGGGGGGGGGGGGGGGGTGGTGCCAGGACGACGCGATCCGTCAGGAGGAGAGGAAGAGGGAGCGGGGGGCGCGCCCGGGGCTCTCACCGCGGCAGGCCGGGAGGGGCCGGTTCCACGCTGGCCTCCCGTCGTCCCCCATGATGCACAGCAGCGTGGAATAGCCGTGCAGCGAGTAGCCCGTGCCGCAGGCGAACGTCACGCTCGAGCCCAGGCGCAGGTCGGAGCCCAGGCGCGAACCGTTCGCGATGCTCCCGGGGTCGAAGCACGACTCCCGCGGTTTCTCTGCGAATGCGGACAGAAAAAAAATGAATGAGTGACCCTCCGGAGTAAGACCGGCCCTGGGAAAAAAAGTTTGTTCATAGCATCGCTCGTGTTTAGGGGCGCCACGGTGGCTAAGAGATGTTATCTCCTTCGCCTGGTATGCAGGAGGTCGTGGGTTCGATCCCGACGCTGACGCCTACTGCTGTATATTTGGAGTTTGCGAATCTCTCTCCCCGTGGTCGCTTAGATTTTTCTCCAGGTCCTCCAGTTTTTCCGTCCACATTTAAAATCAACACGCGTTTAGAGTATTTGGCTGCTTTAGATTTTCCACGTGATAGCCAGGTCGTTTATGAAAAAGAGCGATATTGCTCAGCGGGACTTAGCTGCTAAAATAAAAATTGTAAAAATAGTATTGCACAATCGCTCAGGAACAAGCACATACTACCCACGTTCTAACACATCTTGGAAGCATCTTGAGGATTATTTGGTAGACGGCAAAATGTTTAATTTCCGATTAGATTTATAAAGTTGACAAGTACAATTGTTTCTCACTAAACTGTGGAATGGTGAGGTGTTCTGGTAGTCGGGCAATTTGGCATAATTCAGTTCCACAAATTTCAGTTTGGCATTTCAAAGACCACACAGACACTGCTAAAGGCCCAATTAGTGAAGATGCCATAAGTCCACAGCAAAAATGTTCTGCCAAGCGGTGCCCGCTGTTGTGTGTGTCCAGCGAGCAGCCCCCTGCTCCGTGGGGGGAGAGATGAGATGAGTGCCGGCCCAAGCCTCATCTGATCACCAGAGACACGGACATTTCTCAGCTGCAACCTCATCCCACGGGAACTTAAACGTGGTATTCGTCAATCAGTCAGCTATAATGACAATCTGCCTTCGGCTGACACGGCACACTTGTGTGTGTACGCACGTGCGCGGGATTGCGGTGGCATGGCGACTGGCGCACTGCGCTACGAACCTAACGGCGAGAGTTTGACTCCTGCTTGGGGCTAACATCGGTGATGTTATATCTCAACCGCTCCTGGGCCTCCCCGAGGTCAGTACGGATTGTTTTGACACAGCACCACACACGATGGTGGCAAAGACTCTGAAGGTGGCTGGCACTAGAACAGCTTCGAATTGGCGTACGAACGATGTTTCACGAACAATAAGCGGCAATCAAAATTACCATTAAAGGCCCCTCGTGGTCACGTTGGTGCGGGGCAAAGGGCGGCAGCGCCAATACGGCGTGCGAGTGAACGCTGCTGCGGCGGGAGTGGCGCGCACGCGGCACGCACCGCGGTATTCGATGTGGAAGCCGCCCGCGTTGATGGTCTTGTCGCTGTGGAACGCGAGGTGCAGGACGTTGCCGGCGCTCTCCACGCGGCCCGGGAGCTGCAAGCCGTGGAAGCTCCCCAGCAACGGCGCCAGCACGTCGCCCCCGTCGTATGCGTGCAGGAAGTCGTAGTTGGCCTCCAGGTTCAGGCTGTCCGCATTGCCGGGGGCACAAAGGGCGCTTTAGAATCCCCATGGCGGAGGCTCTTCGCGCCGCGAGGCGATCCACGGAGCGTGACAATCGCCGCGATGTCGCGCATTGTAAGGTCGCGCTCGCTACACAGAGCGCTCACCACAAGTGAACCGCGATACGTCGCTGATCTCGTCAAGGAAGATCAAGCATCAGCACACGAACTGGGGTCATCGTCGCAGCGGCGGCTTTTGGCTGGCCATCGAACAAATGACGGTCACCGCGTCGCGCGCTTTCAGATGTGCTTCTGCGGCCGTATGGAACGCTCTTCCTTCTGATATCAGGCAGCCACCGGAGCTATGCACTTTTAAATCACCTGGATTGAAAATACATTTCTTTAGCACTGCTTTTTGTGTTTAGTTTTTTTGTCTTTCCACTGCACTTCCCATAAGCACGGCTGGCTATGTAATGTGCGAACGCAGTTCAACAAAAATACAGATTAGCGATGCTTTCCACCTGCTCAAAAGCGACTGTCTATATCGCATTGTATTAGCCCTCCCCATTCCAATTCCAGCTCCACACAAACCGCCATTGGAAGTCAGTTTCAAATGCTACCAAAGTATTTCTAACACGTGGCTTTTCTCAAACGGCAAAATTAAGGGCAACATTTTACTTTCACAACCTAATTCATCAACGGTTTGCAGCAATTATATTTTAGCCCACCAGAAAATAGGGAGGATACGTGCAGCGGTATTTATTGTCACTAATTGCCACACAAAATATCGGGGACGGAGTGGGGGGGGGGGGCGTGGGCCGGTGTCGTGGGGGAAGCAGGAGATGGGGCAGCAGCTGCTGGGCAGCTCGCTCATCATGTGGCAGCTCGTCATGTGACAGCCGTGAAATGTTTGCGCTGTCGGCCTCATGTTTGAGCAATGCACATGGAGGGGGATAGCAGGACCAACAAATACGATGCTTGCCGGGGGGGGGGGGGGGGGGGACCGTACACCAGATGGCATCGTATGTCAACGTAAATACACATTTTGACCAAAATTAAAAGTATACATTCAATGACTGCTTCAATTTCCACCGAGTCGACCACCTTTTCATAAGTCTACAAAGGGCCCGGCCATAATGGTGTTTGACATTTATTAGTCCTTTCCAAGAGGTGTGCATTTGGCCGATGGCAGAGAAAACCATCACAAACCGAGACCTAAACAAGCAAAAACAATATTGACAATGGAAAAACATCACAAAAATGGATTCCCGACCCTGAGCTTGCATGAAGCAACAAAAATACGACTCTCCGACATGTCATCATGTTGTAACGCGTGTCGCTCGGTATGATATCTGACGTTTTTCACTCCGTGTGCTGGCAGCATCTTAAGGCCTGAAAGCTCCTAGCACGTGTTGTGAAATGTTGGACAATGGGTACACCACATCAGTCGGCTTCTGGCTTCTTTCGCCGAGGTAACCGGTTTGTGGAAAAGACATTATTATTATTAACCATTATAAAATATGAAAACAAGGACAAAGACATCCTTCTAGATTTGAAGTTTTCGTGACTGCAAGGGTCCATACTCTTTGTTTTTTTTGGTAAAGTCACGTAGGTAAAAAAGAGAAAATAAGTTAATTTAATTTATTAATTTAATTAGGTAAAAAAGAGAAAAGAAATTAATTTAATTTATTAATTTAATTTATTTTCTCTTTTTTACCTAAGTGACTTTACCAAGAAAACCAAAGAGTAAATACATCCTTATCTAGGTATCCAAGAAAGCGAGATTTTTACGAGATATTTACAGAGGAGGAGATGGTGATGCTTCTGAGGCATCGCGAACAACACCTACACAAGATCAAATGGCTTCTCTCCACTCTATCGCCTTCAGTCACTGGCCGATTGCTCCGTGTAGAAGGGACGCCCCGTGCATGCCGGTCGGTTTCCAGTCTCTCCGCCTCCTTCCACGTCACGCCTCTCCTCTCGAAGACTTTCGCGACTGATCATTGCCAACTAATTATTTGCTGGCCGATCTCCCAACGCACGCACAGCTTTGGAAGAGGTTCTGAGGCCCATTTGTAATGCGTGCGCCCCAACCATTGACGTCTGCGTTTGGCAAGAGATGCTGTCAAGTGGTGATGGGCGTTGATGAGGCTATGCGGCGTGGCCTGTAATCCAACGCTGTGGAGGCGAGGGATGGTGGATTACTGCACGATTGGGCGCCACGGTTGCGAGATGTTAACCACCTCTCCTGGTATATAAGAGCTCGCGGGTTCAATCCCGACCCTGACACCTGTATATTTGGAGTTTGCGTGTCTTTCTCCCTCCCCGTGGTCACGTGGATTTTCTTCCGGGTCCTCTTGTTTTCCCCACCTCATACAGAAAATGTGTTTAAAGTATTTTGCTGCAATACATTTCCACATGATAAGCCACTTTGTTGAGCGATCATGTGGGGCCAGGTTGCTTTTCAAAAAGAGCAATATAGCTCAGTGGGCCTTACCTGGTAAAATAAAAGAATATTTAATTGTTTAAACAAAAAATTGTTGTGTAACTCCCTTCCCGCGTGCGTTGAGGAGATGCCATACCCTGGGAGAAGGCAGTACAGCAAGTCCACTAATTCCCATCTGTTTCCATCTGTACGGGGTTAGTGTTTTTGCCCCCTCGTGCGTGTGGGTTTTCTCCGGGTGCTCCGGTTTCCTCCCAAGTGTATAATAAACAACTCAAACGTATGTTTACGTCATCGGAACGGAATCCGAAGTAAAAGGTCATACGGGAGGGGTGTGTGGTACAGCTTGGCGCCAGCTATCATCGAGTGCGGTCGTGTCGCTACGGTTCTCTGCGGTGAGTAGCGATGTCTTTAAAAACATCGGCA